>NW_007727382.1:318752-357622 GCF_000696425.1 Galeopterus variegatus | reverse complement strand
GACAAAAGAACTTAATATTAAGAGTGTCAATGCTGGGCCGGCCCGGGGGCGCACTGCTACAGGGCGCCGCTTGGGAAGTGCGGCGGCGCTCCCGCCGAGGGTTCGGATCCCACATACAGACCGGTTCCCGCTCACTGGCTGAGCGAGGCGCGGGAGCAACACCGAGGGTTGCGATCCCGTTGCTGGTCCCGGTCCGGTACAGGGGCGACACTGAGGGTTGCGATCCGTTGCCAGACACAGAAAAAAAAAAAAAAAAAAAAAAAAAAGAATGTCAATACTCTCCAAATTGATCTATACATTCAACTCAATCTCTATCAAAATTCCAGGTGGCCTTTTTATAGAAATTGACAGCTGATTCCAAAATTCATGAGAAAATGAAGTTTCAAGGAACTCAGAATAGTCAAAACAATCTTGAAAAAAGAGAACAAAGTTGGAGGAATCACACTTCTCAATTTCAAAACTTACTACAAACCTACAGTAATCAAGACAGTGTGGTGCTGGCATACAGACAGACCTATACACCAGTGAAATGGATTTAAAACATATAGAAATAAATCTATGGTCAATTGATTTTTGGCAAGGGTGACAAGATAACTCAGTGGGGAAAGAGTAGTCTTCTCAATAAATGGTGTTGGGACAATGCAACATCCACATGCAAAAGAATAAAGTTGGACTCCTACCTCCTGCCATTTACAAAAATTAATGCAAAAGAGGTCATAGAACTAATTGTAAGAATGAAAAATATAAACTCTTAGAAGAAAACATAGGCATGAATTTTCATGACCATGGTCTAGGGAGTGGTTTTTTAGATTTAATGCCAAAAGTACAAGTGACAAAAGAAAAAAGTTGATAATTTTGAACTTCATCAAAATTAAAAACTTTGTTCTTTAAAAGATACTATTAAGAAAGTGAAAAGACAGCCCACAGAATGAGAAAAAAATATTTGCAAATCATATAGTGATAGCAAAGAATCTGAATAGACATCTCTCCAAAGAAGATACACAAATGGCCAAAAAGCACTTGAAAAGATGCACAACATCAGTAGTCATTAGAGAAATATAAATCAAAACCATGAGATAACATTTCATAACAACTAGGATGGCTATAATTAAAAAGACAGATAATAACAGGTGTTCATAAGAATATGGACAAATTGGAACCCTCACACACTGTTGGTAGGAATATAAAATGGTGCAGACATTTTGGAAAATAGGTTGGCAGTTCTTGAAAAGGTTAAACATAGAGTTACCATATAATCCAACAGTTCTACTCCTCGGTATATATCCAGGAGAAATAAAAACATACGTAACCACAAAAACTCGTACACTAATGTTTATAACAGCATTCTTTATAACAGCCAAGGAGTGGAAACAACCTAAATGTCCATCAACTGATGGATGAATATACAAATGTGGTATATAGCCACATAATGCATTGTATTTGGACATAAACAAGAATGAAATGATACATGCTGCAACACAGACGAACCTTGAAAATATACTAAGTGAAAAAAGGCAGACACAAAACACCACAAATTATGTTATTCCATTTTATGAAATATCCAGAATGGGCAAATCCATAGAGACAGAAAGTAGATAAGTGGCTTCCAGAGGCTGGGGGGAGGAGGAAATGAGGAGTGAGTATTAATAGATACAGTGTTTCATTACGTGATAAAAGTATTCTGGAATTAGGTAGCAGTAAAGGTTGCACAACTCTGTTAACATTCTAAAAACCACTGAATTGTACACTTTGAAAGGGTAAGCTTTATTATATGTTAATTATATCTCAGTAAAGCTATCTTGAAAAATCCAAAATTCTTAACTTGGCCTAAAATGTCCTTCATTATCTGGCTTCATCTCCTGCTACTCTCCCCACCCCCACTTCGCCCCACTGTTCCTGCTGTTTCTCAAATGCTCAAGCACACTACTGCCATACAACCTTTGCATTTACTGTTCCCTCTACCTGGAATATTCTTCCTCCACTACACCTCTCACCTCTTTAGAGTTCTGCTTAAATATTGCCTTTTTCGAAAAGCCCTTCATGACCATGCTATATAAACTGTATGGAAATAACTCACCCACCCCCACTTCCAGCACTCCCTACCTCTCTGACTCTTCCATTTTGCTCCATAGCACTTTTCCCATCTGACATATTCTACATTTATTTGTTTATTATCTGTCTGTCAATATATGCTTCATGAGCATAGGAACTTGTCTATTTTATTCACTGCTATTATTACTCTAACTTCAGCATCTAGAACTGTGTCTGGCATGTAGTACGTACTCAAAGTTACATAAACAATAGGTGTGGGGCAGGTGCCTCAAACAACTGAAGTCTATTTTCCAGGAATAAAATCCCTGCGCTTATGGAAAGACTGCTAATAGCTCCATTGGCTCTAAGCTCCATAGAGGAAACGCAAAATATTAGTAATAGGAGGAGTAATCCAAAATATTGGGGTTAGATGTGATAATGACCCCAAAATATCTACATTAGAAAGAGAAATATACCAAACATTAGGATTAAGAATAGGAGTGTTTGAGTTGGGGGAAATGAGATAACAGATGATATAACACACATTCTGCCACTTTTTAGAAAATCCTCTAAGTATCTCCAGATGATTCTTTTCTTTATTTGTTTGTTTGTTTGATGGTCTTCTCTGCTACACTGGTGAAAGAAAAATGTAGGGAATGATTGCAAAAAGGGCAGGAAAGACACGTAATTACACCGGTTTTAAAAAAAAAGGCAAAAAAATGAATAGTAACTTAGCCCCAAAACATCCCAAATCTTCTTCCTCTTCAAGCTCTGGAAATGGTGTTATACTCAGTTGCTCAACAGAAACCATACCACCTATCCACAGAGAATACTCCACATCCCAGTTAGCCTTCTTATCAATGCCACCCTGTTGGTTACTTAAGGGGAGAAGGCAGGCAGGCAAAGGTATGGGTGTGCAGAGCAACATACACCACTACTGCAAATATAAGTCAACAATGGTGCTGGTACAATTACATATCCATATGTAAAAAAAAAATGAATTTTGATACATATCTCATACCATACACAAAAAATAGCTTAAAACAGATTATAGGATGAAATGTAAAGCCAAAAACAGTAGTTATTTCTAGAAGAAAACATAGGAGAAAATCTTTCTTATTTACATTAGATAAATATTTTTAGGTGGGATGCCAAAAACACACTCCATAAAAGATCATACCATACACAAAAAATAGCTTAAAACAGATTATAGGATGAAATGTAAAGCCAAAAACAATAGTTATTTCTAGAAGAAAACATAGGAGAAAATCTTTCTTATTTACATTAGATAAATATTTTTAGGTGGGATGCCAAAAACACACTCCATAAAAGAAAAAATTGATAAATTTGACTTCATCAGAAGTGGTCTTTGAAAGACACTGTTAAAGGATTGAAAACACAAGCCACAGACTAGGAGAAAATATCTGTAAATCACATATCTGATAAAGGACTTGTATTCAGAACATATAAAGAACCCTTAAAAATGCAACGATAACTGCACAACCTTGTACAATAAATGGACAAAAGATTTGAAAAGATGTTTCACTGAAGAAGATGTACAGATAAGCACATTGCATTAGTTTGCCAGGGCTTCCATAATAAAAACACCCCAGACTGTGTGGCTTAAACAACAGAAATGCATTTCTCATAGTTCTGGAGACTGCAAGTCCAAGATCAAGGTGTCAAAAGGTTTGTTTTTTTCTGAGACCCCTCTCCTTGGCTTGCAGATGGCTGGCTGCCTGCTTGCTGACTCGCCACATGTTGGCTCTCTGTGCATGTGTGCCCCTGATGTCTCTTCCTCTTCTTATAAAGGACCAATCCTATTGGATTAGGGCTCCACCCTAACAGCCCTGTTTTAACTTAATTACCTCCTTAAAGACCTTATCTCCAAACACAGTTACATTCTGAGGTACTGGGGGTTAGGACTTCAACATATAAAATTTTTGGAGGGGGGGACACAATTCAGCCCATAGCACACATGAACAGATGCTCAACATCATTGTTAATTAGGAAAATACAAACTACTACCACAATGAAATACCACTAACACACCTATTAGAATGCCTAAAATGAAAAGACTGACCATACCAAGTCTTGGTGAGATGTGGGGCAAACGGAACTCTCATATATTGTTGGTGGGAATGTATAATTGTACGAACACTTTAGAAAACGGTTTTCTAGTTCCCTAAAAAGTTAAACATACACCTACCATATGACCCAGGCATTAAACTTATAGGTATTCATCCAAGAGAAATGACAGCATGTGTCCATAGAAAGACTTGTACACTTATGTTTATAGCAGTTTTATCTGGAATAGTCAAAAACTGGAAACAACCAAAATGCTCATCAGCAGGTGAGTGAATAAACAAACTATGGTAGATCCACACAAGGAATACCACTCAACAATAAAAAAGAAACTATTGACAACACAGAACAGAATGAATGAATCTTAAAATAATTATGCTGAGTGAAAAAAGCCACCCCCCAAAAAAGAGTATATACAGTATGATTCCACTAATATAATATTCTAGAAAATGCTAACTAATCTATAGTGACAAAAAGGAGGTAGGTGGTTGTCTAGGCAAGAGACTGAAGGGTTGGAAGGGATGAATTACAAAGTGGCACAAGAAAGTTTTTAAGGATGACAGGTATATTCATAATATTCATTATGGTGATGGTTTCACAGGCATAGACATATATTGAAATTTGTCAAATTGTACATCTTAAACATATGTAGCTTATTTTATGCTAATTTTACTTAAAGAAAACTGTGAATCTATGTCTGTATATGTTCCAAAGAGCAAATCATTCTGAGATTGACTTAATGGCCACCCAGTTACTTTAGCTAAATCACCTCTTTCCATGTCATACACTCTTCACTCTGCCCCCTAGAATTAACTATGTTACAATAATAAATAAATAACATTTCTATCTTCTTAAATAAATAAATAAATAAATAAAACACATGACATCCCCATAATTCCTCTTCTTAAAAACTTCCATTGTTTCCCACTGAATATAGTTCTTAAGGACACTTACTTAATCCAAACTCAATGTACCTTATAGTCTCATCTCTTTCTGGTCCCCTTCATGTTTTTCCATACTCCTGCTACAATGCTTTCTCACTTAGTCTTAGAACATTCAGTTTCTTCTACTTAGAATGCCCTCACCCTTCCATGGCCTGTCCTGACTTCTCAGCCTGCAGAATTCCTATTCAACCTTCAAGACCCAATTCAAATGGTACATCCTGTGTGAAGCTCTTCCCGTTTCCTCCAGCCATTCTATCTCTCCTCATTGTTCTCATGACTCTTTCCACTTTTTAAAAAATAACTTTGGCCTGTAAGGTTTATTGTTTGATTATATATCTGCCTTGCCCATCAAAGAAAAGATTATGTCTCTTAGTATCCCCAGAGTTTAGAAAAATATCTGACACACAGTCGCAATTCAGTAAATGTTAGTGAAATGAGTGAATAAAAGCACATTCGGTGATAATTAGTAATACGTTTAACATACTTTATGATGTTTTGAAAAATATGTTTAATAATAATGCAATTAGCCTTAATAAGTTATTTGGAGAATCCTTTAAAATAAGCACATAAATATTCTATGCATATACTGAAAATGATGTTTATAAAACTTATAAAATAAAATTATTTCATGCTATATTTAGGACTTATCCACAATCCAACTATCAGATGGTCAAAAATTTGCTGAAGAAATTCTGAAGATCACCTAAGAAGAAGAGCTGGAAAGAGAGATGTGGCTAATTTTTCCTTGAGACTAAAGGGTATATTCTCATTTTGACGTTCAGTGATTTATATATGCAACTCCCATTAGTGCTAATGGGAATTGTGCACATAAATTCTCACCAGCCGAGATGAGAACACATCCCTAAACGTGCAAACCAGGAATACATGCAGATACTATAATTCCAAAGCCTAAGAAACTAAGCCCATAATTAAAATGTGTGGATCTCTCGGTGGCAGCAGATTGAGTTGCTAACACACTTAAGGGCTCAATTCATCACAGTCTATCTACAGCCTTCCAGACTCCACCAGTCGTGGAAGCCAGCAGAAGCTGGTAAACTGCAGACTGCCTTGTCTAGAGGAAAGATCAGACTGCTAGACAAATGCCATCGGGAGAAGAGGGAAAGGCAATGGAGTAGAAAGGTAGAGAACTGTGTGGGGAAGTAGAAAACTTGCTAAAGACCCCTTTGTCTCCTTCTCCTACCACCCTGCTCCTTTTGCTTTACCGTTACATCTGCTTAGAAGAGGATTTCTGAGTGTAAAAACTTTGAATGAAAGCCAAATAATCTGCTTTGTAAGAGGCTGTTTAGAAAGCTGATTTACTCACAATGTACCATACAAATGCTCTGCTCGAGAGAATAAGCTAGTATTTCTGAAAATACAAATCTCCTCTAAGAGGAATACAAATACGTGTTTCACATGTGTGATCATAATCACTAGGTCTTTACAGATTCATTCCAATTTCAACAAGTTATTATTAATATTTCTGTAATAAATTTACTTCCAAGTCTAATCCCACCCAAAAGCAGTAAGAGTCTATATTGAATGGAGCCTAGTGAAAAGCACATTGAATTTGGAATTCAAAGATATAGATTCAAGTTTCCCTGAACACAAAATCTCTCTGAGACACAATTTCTTCTATTGGAAAATGAGAGGCAATCATCCTTGCCCTACATTTCTTTGGGTTATTATGAAGCTCAAATTAGAAATTTAAATGGAAGCATTTGAAAATATAAACATCAATTCCTATGCTCAATAATGAAAGTTTTTTAGAATTAAATGTGAGGATACTTCAAAAAGTTCATGGAGAGATTCATACTATCTTTCAATCCTGTATTTCCATGAACTTTCTGAAGTACCTTCATATATGTTACCCCTAAAGATCCTCAGAAACGGCCTCTTTTACTGATAAACAACCTAATCCAAAACAGAAAGCCTTTGTAATTCCATCTCCTCTCTCCTGCCTCCACCACCATCAACTCCCACCCTTTACCGGCCCTAATGAGTACCTTGTTTCAACTAACTATATCCTAAAACCACAGAAGTGTGAAACTCCAACAGTAGAAGAGCAATAAATCACACTAGGAGTTGTGTGACTTCATTCTAGTCCCATTCTGATACTAGTAATAATATGTGCCAAACACTTTGCTTGGAGCTGGAGCTACTTCACTGAGCAAGACTCAGCTTCATTCAGCCTCAAGGAAGCCATTCCCGACACATCCTCACCATCACTGCCAACATTCAAACCAACACTAAATCTGTCATTTTACCTTGAATCCACCCACCTACCTCCATCTCCACTGCCACCACCCTTGCCAAGAGAGTAATCCATTCATCAGGGAATGGTAGTAGTCTAAGCAAGAGATGATAAAATGATGCTATTTCAGACCAGGGTGGTAATATAAACAATAATGTAAGCTCCAAGAGGGCATGGATTTTTGTCTGCTTTATTCACAGATGTATTCTGAGTGCCCAGACTAGTGCTTGATACATAATGTTCACTCCATAAATAGTTCTCGAATGAATGAATGAAGAGATTAAATATCGATAAGCTCAAGGAATGATGATAGTACACAGCAAGGCTTACTATCTGTTTTTTAACTTATTTCATTTATTTGTTGCCTATTTTATTAGGAGAATTCCCTAAAGTTCTAAACACAACCACTTCCTTGCTGGGCAGAAGTAGTTCCTTGCTGATTTTGTGAAGTTATATCATCTCTTTGAGATTGTTTTCTCATCCCCCAAATGAAAATGATACCACCTGTTCTGGCTTCCTCACAGGGTTAGTGTAAGAATCAAAGGAGATCATATAAGCTATAAAGGGCCATATAGATAAATAGATAAATAGACTCGAGCTAGTAGTCTTTGAAGGCCTACTATATGGTAGGCACTAGGCTAGGTATTGTGCTTTAAAAATGATAGAATAGTAAGTGCCTCTGTACCAGTCACCACATTAAAAAATCCTAAAAGCTTATGCTTTTTTCTCTTCATTCCTTCACCGCTTTTCTATTTATGATTATTAATTGTAACTATTCACATGTTCTCTTGCACTTCAAAATACAGGAATACTGGGAACTACAAGGCATGGAAAAGAAGTAGCCAAGGCTGGATAAAGTAGAACTTAGACCCTGAACAAGAGACTTCACAAACATTTAAATACAGAGGAAGGACATGCAACAAGACATGCGAGACTATCCCCAGGCTAAAGGACTGAGGGCAAAAATGGTTGAGAAGGGGTGCCACTGGATGTGTAGGGTCAAAAATAAGCATTGCAAATTTGATGAACAGCATTCTATCTTGAATAAAGTTACCTAGGAGACATTAATTGGTTGGCGGAAAAGAGTATGGGGAAGGGTGGTGGATAGTTGTACTATAGCTGCCTTTTCTTTATTCTACAAAACACTTTTGGGTCATAATAAGGGTGTGCCAAGCATACTGAGAGCAATCATAAAATTTTATGTTTGCCTACCCAAGGAAAATAGAAGTCCTGTTCTTATCCTCTCCATCACAATTCACACCCCACTATCCATCATCCCTTCTCCCTCTCTGTTCATAATTACACTCCTCATTGCAGTTCAAAGAAAAGTCCTCCAGATAGCCTGTTGATGCAAGGGACTATATACAATGTTTTCTGTGTAGAAATAGTTTGATTGCTGGGATGCACTTCCTTGATATAAGACAAGCCAAAGGGACCAGGCATGACTAAGGATGCTCTCATTTTCATAATTCTGGCTTTCAAAATTTTATTCACTACTGGAAGCGAAGCACATGCATTTAATTATGCACTCATATTAAGAAGTTCTCATTCATCTACATTTATTGATTAACTTCTGAAAGGGAAAGCATGAAAATTTCTTCCCATTTTAAATTTTTAGCTGGGATATTCCCTTGACTCTGATAAGAAGAGCCAAGATTTAACACTTTAAGGAGCCTCCAAAACCATGGCAGACTTTCCCCCCAAAAAACTAGAACTAGAATAAGGTTTTTATCAGATCTCTGAGCCTAGTGATTTTCAGGAAGATTTCTAAAAAGAACCTTCCATGGTTTTGACAAGAAATGGGGCCTTTCTCTTTCTCTATTTGATGTGTATTTTTCTTGAAGTACAGCTTATCTTCCATAATATGCAATACTTGCATTCCTGTGAAACTGCTGTAAAATGGTGGTGTGAAAACAATGTAAAAAAAATGATGTCAATGAGGAGTTTCAGAGTTTCAGTTCCTAGCACAAAGGGAAAATAAAAAGATTTATAATGCGTAACTGTATTTTAGTTTTGAAAGTGAAAAATGTATTAGTTGCTCAAATCATCATTAAGCAAATCCTAAACAGCATGTGAATAGATCAAAATAAATGAGATTTTAGATACATTGTTATCAAATGAGAAATAAAACAGAAAATTTTAACAAGTTGGTATTTTAAAAAAGCACAGAATCAAAATAAACAATAACACAGTATATAACTACAAAAAAGAATGAAAAGAGTAAGTTGCTAGAACAGCTAGCGACTCAAAACAAACATGCATTTGTTCCCAATGCTGCCCGAATAACAATCTTTCTACTGCAATTGATGTGTAACCAACAGCTGCATGTAATACAAATCATGTTCTCTGACTACCCTATCTCCATACACCCTATTTGTACTGTGAAAATTTTTATTGTAAGAGAAATGCCTATTCATTACACCTGGTGGTCTCTATATCAATCTTTCTACTGCAATTGATGTGTAACCAACAGCTGCATGTAATACAAATCATGTTCTCTAACTAACCTATCTCCATACATCCTATTTGTACTGTGAAAATTTTTATTGTAAGAGAAATGCCTATTCATTACACCTGGTGGTCTCTATATAGAATTCAACCGGGAAATTCCACCACACCAAAACTATAGTTATCTCTTTGCCCTTCAAGAAACCCTAAATATAAGAAATAGGTGTAGTGGTGCATTAGAATTACAGCTCTGTCACTTACTAGCTATGTGACATTGGGAAATTCATTGAGTCTTCCTGAGTCTTGGTTTTCTCATCTATTCTGCAGGGATAGTGATATTCCCTTAGGGTGGTTGTGAGAACTAACTGAGATGCTTTTGAATCTCTAAGCACGAATGCTAAGAGCTCAATGAATGGTAGCTATTAGAAAAGTGATTTCATATACTAAAAGCTGTGTCATCCAAAGTAAAAAAGAGGGAAGATACAAGTAAAAAACTAAAATCAGAAATGAAAGTGGCTTACCAGCCAGCTGTAAAAAAAAATGAAAGTGGAGGCATTACTACTGACTTTACAGAAATAAAAAGAATCGTAAAAACAATACTACAATCAATTAATTATAAGCCAACAAATGAGATAACCTAGATGAAATGGAAAAATTCCTAGAAACATACAAATTACCTAAACTAACTCAAGAATAAGTAGAAAATCTCAACAGATATAACAAATAAAGATATTAAATTAGTAACTAAAAACCTCCCAACAAAAAAGTTATGCTGTGGGGCATTTGGGAGGTGATTAGGTTGTGAGGGCAGAACCCTCATGAATGGGCTTAGTGCCCTTACGAAAGAGATCCCAGAGAGATCCCTTACCCCTTCACAACATGAGGATGCAATGAGAAGTTGGCAGTCTGCAACCCGGAAGAGGGCCCTCACCAGAACTTGACCATGCTGGCACTCCAATCACAGACTGCCAGGCTTAAAGCTGCATTTGCATAGCAAGCACATTGTTTTTAATTAGAATGCATTTATTTGGGGGTGGAGGGTTGTCCAATAAAAATTATGAAGAAAGGGCTTTAATGTCACTTCAGGCAACTCTCTTGGTGTTGCCACTGAAAATGCTCAAAATATTGTTGTCAAATGGCTTCTTTTACAACCCTTTTATTCTCACAGAAATCCTGGCATTTTCTCTGCCAGTGCCCTGTAAAACGATGTGCTTTATATTGAAAAATTCAATTCATTTCTGTATTTATTATGTATCTACTATGTACCAAGTACTGGGTGAGACTTTTGGGATAGAGAAATTAAGAAGTCCAATAATTCATGAAGATGTCAACATTGCATCAGTAATTGTTACCTACAGTCTGGATTACGTCACAAGGGCTATACTAGAAACTGACTTTCTAGGTCAAAATAACAATCTTTTCATTCCCCAAAGACAAATTTAGATAGGAATGTCACTAAAACTTAAGTAGCTATTCCATAATAATAATTTTTTTTCTTTAAGAAAGCTTGGAATTGTCTTGGTTGGCACCAGCTTTGTAATTTGAGTTTATAATATGAGTAGTGTATTAGTTATCTATTGCTGCATAACAAATTACCCCCAAACTTGGTGACTTAAAATAACAATAATCATATGTCATCTCTCAGTTTCTATGGATTAGGAATTTAGACAGAGCATAGTGCAGACAGCAAGTACTCTGTGATTTCTGTGACCTCAGCTAGAAGATTTGAAATTTAGAATCATCTGAAGGCTCATTTACTCTCAGTGGATGCTAGCCGTTGGCTGGGGTCCAGCTGACACTGTCAGCCAAAACACCCATACATGGCATCTCCATGTGGCCTGGGCTTTCTCACAACATGGTAACTGGGATCCAATAGCAAGCATCCCAAAAGAGAAAGTCCAAGTGAAAGCTGCCTTTTATGATTGGCCTCAAAAGTAATGCAACGTCATGTGCTGCATTTTTTTGGTTAAGGTTGTTACAAAGTTCTGCAGGGGTTCAACTAGAGAGAACATAGATTCCACCTCTCCTTGAAAAAATGTCAGCGTTATTTAGTAAGAAGAACATGTGGGATGGGGTATGCATTACTGCAGGCAACTTTAGAAAATATGCCACAGACAAGGAGAGAGATACAGAGTGTTTCCTGCCACCAAAAGTTTTACCTTTATCTCCCTCTTCTAAACTTGCTGCTAATTGGGGCTGACACCTACTTGCAGTCTTGTATAAAGCACCTTCTTCGAAGAATTTTATTTAACTATTTTTAAATAAAAGGGAAAGATTGATCTGGTAAGAAGGCAGATGACATGGCAAGATTTAGCTAGAGTCATCTTGGTGAAAGTTACCACTGAGATTGATTGATAGGTGGATTGGTTAGTTAGTTGGTTGATTCATAGTTGACTTTTCTTCTTCCATGGACTTGATGTGGCTTACTCCTGCAATTTTAACTTTCATTGCTGTTCGATTCCATTATGGTTTCTTTTTGGTTCAACTGGATTTTAATTTCCACATCTGTGGTTTTATTCATGTTATTCTCATCACCACAGATAACACAACCATACATGTCAAGCTGCTTTGCTGCAAAAAATAGATATTTACTAAATCTACTTCAATTAATGAACTCTTTATTGTAAGGTTTGAAAAGGGCAATTTTTCTGACCCAGATATTGATAGAGCCAAACTTCATGGAAACAGAATCTAGAAATGAAGCTTGAAAAATAGTCAAAACTTCCTTCTCTCTCTTAAAGCCCCTATGGTCTTTCTCACCTCTGCTGCTGCTTTATATTTTCCTATCTCTTCTCTCCTTTCCTCCCTTCTCTACCTCCCCTCCCCTCCCTTTCTTCTTTCTCTTTTCTCTCTCTTCCTTCCTCCCCCTTCCCGTCTTACTCATCTTCTCTCAATATGCTTCCTCTGAGTACACAAACCCCCGTGTTGCTACCAGCTCTAGGTCTATATCATAAAAGTCCAGCACACCAATGGACTACAATCTTCATCTCCTAAAACACATTCTTGAGAGAGAGAATCTGAGTAGTCACCTTACCTCCACTAATCGCCTGTGGCCAGGAAAAGTAGTGACACATGATAAAATACGGCTACTAAATCTCGTACTTAAGCTGGGACTATGAGCAGAGCAGGCACCCTCAAACATTATTTTATACTAGTTGCTTTCTTTCTTTCACATAGGTTGCTGAACACTATTGGAGAAAAACCTCTCAATCATGAATATTTACCTCTGGTTAATATTCTTCCTCACTTGTTTTCTTGCTCTCCTTTCCTTTACAATCGTTTCTTAAGGGAATTATCCACACTCAGTCTTCATAAATCTTCCCAACCTATCCATTTCAATACACCAGTGAGTGAGTGAAGCTCCTGACCTTACATTCTGCTGAGACTGCCCTTGCCATCCCATACAAGTGTTGCTGATTCAAAAGGACACTTCACAGTCCTTATCTTACCAGCCATCTCCAAGGCAATGGACTCAATAAGCCACTCCCTTCTTTGTCATTTCTGTTATCCTTTCTCTCTTAATAAATCTATGTCGAGGGTTGTTTTTGCAAGTCTATTTTTTTCCAGCTTTATTGAGGTAAAATTGACAAATAAAAACAGTATGTATTTAAGGTGCACAATTTGACTTTTTAATTTATTTTTTAATTGACTAATAATAATTGTATTTTTTAATTGGTTTTGAATATTCACAAGATACAAAGCTGATTGTCACCCCTCATGCCCAAGATGTGAAGGCCAGATCCATACTGGCAGCATGCCCATTACCACAAATTGCGATTGTACCCTGTGTCCCCCATCCAATTATCCACAACCTCCTTCCCCCTCCCCTTTTCCCCTCCACTCCACTTTGTATCCCAAGGTATGTTCTCTCCCTCTGCAAGTCCAACGCAACACTGTGGACTTTCTTTCCTTCTTTCTCTCTTAGCTCCCACTTATGAGTGAGTACACGCAGTATTTATCCCTCTGTGCTTTGCTTACTTCACTCAACATAAGTTTCTCCAAGCTCATCCATGTTGTTGCATTTTATGTATATACCACATTTTGTTTACCCATTCATCTGTCGATGGACATTTGGGTTGCTTCCAACTGTTGGTTATTGTGAGTAGTGCTGCTATAAAATGGGTGTACAAATGTCTCTTAACACTCTGCTTTCAATTATTTTGGATATATATCCAGAAGTGGGATTGCTGAGTCATATAAAAGTTCTATTTTTAATTTTTTAAGGAAACTCCATACTGTTTTCCATAGCAGTTATGCCATTTTACAATCCCGCCAAAAGTGTGCAAGGGTTCCAGTTTCTCTACACTTGTTATTTTATGTTTTCTTGAAAGTAGCCATTCTGTTGGGTGTGAGGTGATATCTCACGGTGGTTTTAATTTGTTCTTCCCTAATGATTAGTGATGTTGAGCATCTTTTCATATGTTTGCTGGCCATTTGTATATCTTCTTAGAGAAATATTCAAGTCCTTTCCCTATTTTATAGTTGGGTTGTTTGATTTTTTGTTGTTGAGTTGTAGAAGTTCTTTATATATTTTGGATATTAACCCTTTATTAGATATATGATTTACAAATATTTTCTTCCATTCCAAAGGTTGCCTTTCACCCTGTTGATTGTGCCCTTTAAGACACAAAACTTTTAAAGTTTTATGGAGTCTCATTGGTCTATTTTTGCTTTTGTTGCCTGTGCTTCTGGTGTCATAGCCAATAAGTCATTGCCAAGTTCAATGTTATGAAGCTTTTCCCGTTTTCCTCTTGGAATTTTATAGTTTGGGGTCTATGTTTAGTTCTTTAATCCATTTTAATTTTTGTATATGGTGTAAGATAAGGATCCAATTTTATTCTTCTGCACTTTCCCCAACACCATTTGTTGAAGAGACTGTCCTTTCCTCATTGAGTTGTCTTAGCGTTCTGTCAAAGGTCATTTTACTATATACACAAGAGTTTATTTCTGGGCTCTCTATTCTACTCTATTGGTTTATTTGTCTGTCTTTATGTCAATACCACACTGTTTTCATTACTGTAGCTTTGTAATATATTGTGAAATCAGGAAGTATGAGTTCTCCAACTTTGTTCTCCTTTTTCAAAATTTTTTGGCTATTTGGGGTCCCTTGAGACTCCATATGAATTTTAGGATGAATTTTTCGGGCTGACCCCTTGGCTCACTCAGGAGAGTGCAGCACTGGGAGCGCAGCAGTGCTCCCGCCGCAGGTTCAGATCCTATATAGGGTGGCCAGTGAGCTCACTGGCTGAGCGCGGTGCAGGCGATGCCAAGCCAAGGGTTGCAATCCCCTTACTGGTCACAGAAAAGGAAGAAAACAAAAAAGGATGAATTTTTCTATTTCTGCAAAAAGTGCCATTTGCATTTTGATAGAAATTATGGTGAATCAGAGATTGATTTGGGTAGTATGGACATCTTAACAATATTAAGTCTTCTGATCCATGAACACAGGATGTTTTTCCATTTATTTGTGTCTTTTTAAATTTCTTTCAGCTATAGTTTATAGTTTTTCATATATAAGTCTTTCACTTCTTTGGTTAAGTTTATTTCTAAGCATTATATCCTTTTTGATGCTATTATAAAGGGAATTGCTTACTTTATTTCCTTTTTGAATTGTTCATGTTTATGTATAGAAATGCAACTGATTTTTGTGTTGATTCTGTATCCTGCAACTTTGCTGAGTTATCCATAGTTTTACTTTTATCAGAGTTTTGTAGTTTTCCTCATATAGATTTTGTACACATTTTGTTACCTGCTCACTTTTAATACAATGCTTACTTCGGTATGGCTTCTCTTTTTCCTTTTAACTTTTAAATCATTATAAACATTTATTTTACAGCCTCTTCAAATTAGTTCATTATTTTGGGTTTTAGAATGTTGTTGGGCCCTTGTTCTTTTCTGCTGTAGGCCAGTTGGTTGCTGCCGAAGTGGGCAAGTTTAGGAAACCCAGGAAAGTGGTGCAGTCCGGATGCAAAGCCATCATCGTGAAGAACATTGATGATGGCACCTCAGACCACCCCTACAGCTATGCTCTGGTGGCTGGAATTGACCACTATCCTTGAAGAGTGACAGCTGCCATGGGCAAGAAGAAAATCACCAAGAGGTTAAAGATCAAATCTTTTGTGAAAGTTTATTACTACAATCACCTCATGCCCACAAGGTACTCTGTGGATATATCCTTGGACAAAACTGTCATCAACAAGGACATCTTCAGAGACCCTGCTCTTAAATGCAAGGCCCAATGGGAGGTCAAGTTTGAAGAGAGGTACAAAACCGGCAAGAACAAGTGCTCCTTCTAGAAGCTTCTGTTTTAGATGTTTTTTGTTTCAGTCACTAAAAAGAAAAAAAAATCCTGGATCTGCCTGCTGCATGGATTATCAGAGTGGGAAAGGGAGAACATTCATAGGATAAGACACACTGGGTGGTGTATAAGGGGATGTGGGAAAATCTAAAATAAAAGTTAAATCTGTTTTTGTGAGACTTACACTACAAACAAACAAAGAATGCTGTTGGTTGTATTTGCTGACTGTCCTTCACAGAGGATTTTTTCTTTATATGGTTTGCAATTTTTTTTCTATTCCATTTTCAGAGGAGTTTATTTACTCTGTGGCAGTCATATGTGCCCCCTGGGTTGTGAAAGTATGGAAGATAACACGGTATTTCCAGGCTTGTTTCTGCAGACATATTTCCCCCAATGGTATCAATGGTCCTGGACTATTTCATGAATTATGGATCCCATATCATGCAGGTAGAATAAATTTGGGCATCACACATGTATATAGCACAAGCTTGGAATTTCAGTTTCCTAGACAGATGGCAATACCACAGACAGATGGGAAACTTCTTTACCATATATCTGGGTCAGAGGGAGAGTTTTTCTAGCCTGTGCATATAAGAACTTCTAAGGGGCATCAATTTCAGGTTCTCTACCTAACATAAGCTCATTAGCCAAATTTCTAATCTCCATGTAGGGATTAAGAATCCAATCTCCTGCTCCTGAGTCCTATAAGCTTCCCAACTCATCATCCTCCATGCAAGCAAGTAGTCCAGCAGTGCAGCCAGTGCAAAGGCACTGAAACCTTGTTCAATGCCCTTTCATCTAGGCAGTCACCTGGGTGATTTGATTTGAAGGCTTCAGAGCAACAACTCAGCTCAAAGCATATTCCCTCATCAGGGTCTTAAAAATTCTACCTCAAAAGATTCATTTCTATGAGATAAGCATTGCCCTCTTCTCTTTACTAGATATTATTCTAAACAGACTTGTCTGGGTGACAGTACCTCTGGGAACATTTTTCAAAATGACGTTGGCACACATCTACTCAAATATATTGTCCCCATCTGGACTCATTTGTTTGGTGAAATCAATAAATTTACATAGTGTAAATGACAAGGGGGAAGCAAAGACAAGAAACAAGACAAGGCATTTTACAAATTATCAAGACATGATCACTAAAACTTTTTTTTCAGAAATTAAAATAAGCATTGTTCCTAAGAGGAGATAGTATACATTTCTCACTTCCTGCCTATTCAGCACCCTTTCCTCCTTTATTTTTTGGTTACAGAACCCCTCTTTTATGGGATAACTCATGCATGTACTTTGGATAGGGATGATGCTGGAGGGGCAAATGACCCAGGCCTGGCCAACTAGTGTGACCCATTCCACTAGCCTCAGTCCTTGTCCAGGGAAGAGGCTTTTCTGCTGGAGCTAACAAAGAAGATGGTCTCTTTCACTGAAGTTGATAGGTTAGGAGGGATTTGAGTCTGTGGTTTCCTGCAGCTGTTTTTGCTCTCAGGTGGAGAGAACTTGATGAAGAATGACACAGAAGAAACAAGAATGCCAAGAGATGAAAACAAGAGTCGGAAGAGCTAAGTTTCTCTTCTCTCTTGGCACACAGTGAGCTCACATTTCTCTGTATCTCTTGCAGATAACTGAAGCTCTATGACTGAGTTCTGGCCAGTGGCAGTGATCCCATGTTCTCCCCCACTCCTACCCCTATCTGTTGGCTAGATGTAAAGTGTCCAGCAGAGGACTCTGGGGCACTGGAAGTAGCAAGCTAGAAGATGAAATGGCCTTGAAGCCTTAAATCACCACATGCAAGGCCACCCACTGAACATCCTCATTAAACTGTTATGTGTACATGAAATAAGCTTCTCTTGTAATGAGCTACTCATATTTGGGAACTGTCTATAGCAGCATTTAGCCCACCCTGATAAATAAAGAAATACAGAAGAATAATGATCTTGTTTGAGTTCATAGAACCATCTAGGCTTGAAGCTTGCTACTCCCCTGGGAAATCCTTTTGCTTAAGCTGGTTTGAACTGGGTTTTAGTTTCCTACAAAGAAAAAATCAGTATTATCTTAGTGTAAACTGTGTTACAAAGTCATTTTGCTTTCTAAGAAGAACTAAAACTATATTAAAGCACCTGAGAGGTGCTATCAATTCAAGTATTTCTTGAATTCTGTAGGCCGGATAGTAATTTTTTCTTCCAACTCATATAGTTTAAAATAATAGTTACACTATTAATTGTTGAAATAATATGTAATAGTCTTCCTTCTCCTCAGTCATTAATATGTAATATTCCAATCATAATTTATCACTGAAATAGATAGGTCGATATATGAGAATACAAAGATAAACCTCAGCTTCACGAGTTTATACCTTCAGATAAGACAGATAAAGGTGAAAAGGAGTTTAGAGTTCATGTAGTACAGCCTTTCACTTTACAGACAAGAAAATTACGGCCCCAGAAAGGAGAAAGTATTTGCCCAAGATCACACAGTAAGCAAGTGGCAAAAACTAAGTTAAAACTCAGATATTCTAAGAGAAGAAGGAATGAAAGTATAGGAAAGAGAGGAGATCATTGATAAAGCAAGGAACCTAAGGCAGGAGAAAGAAATGAGATCCAGAACACAAATAGAGGGATCAGCCTTAGGTTTAAGGATGTATATTTCTTACATTGAAACTAGAAGTAAAAGGGGGATGTAAATACAGATTAGTTTGCTAGGGGTCTAAGGAAGTTACATTTGCCATAAATATGTAGTTTATTGATTTTTCAAACTGTATCCCTGATCTCCATGAAGGCAGGAACTATATAAATATGGCGTGTAGTTTCTTGAAATGAAAGAGGCTTCAGGGAGCTAGGGAGAGAGGACCACAGAAAGAATCCAGAGTTGTAAACAATAAACTGCCAACTTCACAGCTTAGCTGAGGCCCACTCCCAATAAGGACAGTCTAGGAATTAAAACCAGGCCAAAAAAACTTGAAAATTTTTTAAGTAGACAGACTAACCCAGCATGTGAGGATAGAGTTTGTGAAGTAAAGGCATCCCTCGGGATGAAATGGAAAGGGTACCATAAACAGAGACGAGTCCTACCAAAAGCCAAACAGCTGGTAACAAAAGCCAGGCTGTACAAAGGTCTTTCTGACCGCCCTTTCATACAGGAGTAAGAAAACCACACATATCTGCTGGATGTGAGAGTGATGTGGCTGCAACATCTGTTACCCCATTGACTGCCAGGCTCGCTTCATTAGTTCTGGCTAGCTAGGCTAGGGTCCCCATCCTTTCTTACCTTTTCATGTATATCTATCTCTTTTTGAGCTGTATGCTGTCAGAAAAGACACCCTTCTCTAACAGGGTGGGCTATTCAGAGAAGACTATACTTATTATCAGGGAATAACCCCACTTGATTTAAGAACCCCTTAAATAATCTCTTAGTTCTGACATATTTGCTCACCCTAAAGAATTTTCTCTAATGCCAACAGCACCCAGAGTGGCAGAGGCTTCACGGGAAAAGAGGTTCTATGTCTGGAATTAAAGATTCAACAAGGGGAGTCCAAAGACTTTCAGACTTTCACCTAAGACGGAAAGTTTCAACAATTAAGAGGGACATGTATAAACAGCTGCTCTGAGGACACTGTAGGATGTCATGAACCCTTGTGCTTCTTTTGCATGTTTGTCAGGGAGCCCGTCTGGTTTCCAGGGCTTTGGAATCATTGCTGTCGGTCTCAGGACCTCTTGCTTTCATACTTTCCTGACTTCTAGTACTCCTGACTCTCATATTCATCTGCCTACAAGACCCTTCTACTTTAGTATCTCATAGACTCTAAAATATTTATTTGGCATCTTCTATTTGCCGAGAAGTGTCCCAATCTGAACTTATTATCTTCACTCTTCCTGAAGGAAAACTGAATGAAACTTTGGGACCTACACCGGAGTTTCAGACTGAACTAATGTTGGGAGCATCTATGAAGTGTCAGGTAATGTCCCAGGCACTTCCACTTATGTATTATTTCATTTAATCTTCACACCAATCCAAAGAAATACAAATCATTACTCTCCATTTAGCAGGTGAGAAAACAGGTATATAAAAGTAATAGGTACTTCTAAGATTTTTAGATGTCAAGAATGTTTCGAAAAAAGAGTTTGGGGACTCATTTAGGATTGTTAACTGCTTATTTTGGCAAATAGGAACGTTGAAAAAAATCATTTACCATAATTCCATAAAAGGCTATATTAAAAACAAAAAATAAAAGGAAGAAAAACATAAATATTCCTTTCAATTTAATAAATTTAGCTTTATGGAACATTTATATTGTCCTTATTTTTCTCATAATGCTGCCAACCAATGAAAACCTTGTCACAGGTCCCAAATTTGGGGACCACTCATTTGAGTTGCCTGCTGAGTTCTCCTAGATTAACTAAGTAGCTATAAGAGCCTCCTGGTATTTGCATAAAGAGCCAGGTTACATCTCTCTCCTTCAGCCATCTTTCCAGGCAAATGTTAGGCAAATTAAATTATAATGCCTTTCCTTAAAAGATGTAAAACAGAGAAGAGCTCAGGCTTTACCTTAGGGGAGCTTTAGCTCATCCAATAGGGTTGCTTTATATTTAAAAAAGAAAAGAATGATTATCTTTGGCCTTTCCAGAAAAAAAAATAATAACTTTTGGAATATTACATTTTTTTCGATAGAATAATAAATTTCTGGAGAAATATCATTTTTTCATAACTATGTTTTACAAAGATAAGATTATTCCACAGTACTATCAGAATAAATCAGAAGTAAGTGTAAAAGAGCTTGACATTTTAGTTTGCAGAATAAACACAGTAATAATTTTCAAATTACAGACAAACAAACTCTTCAAATTTGTCAGGAACAATGAAAATTAGTTTTATGTACTTTTTACTATTGAAAGAAAGTGATATTTTTTAAAACTATAAATAAATTTGGAAATTAAACACTACCCAAAAGAGCCTGATGCTTAAAAGTCCTTAAAGAAGTCAAATAATACTGCTTGCTAGACCTAGCCTATTGGACTCTAGGCTCATTAACATTAAAAAATATATAATTTAGTATCTGGAGTGATAGATATATTACACAATTAATTTTTTGGTAATAAAATACCATTCGGTGAAGAAAGCAAGGCCAAAATAAGCAATCAAGGTGAGATAGATAGAAAGGTAGAAAGAAAACCATGAACATAGATGTAATTAACGTATTTGAAGTTGTGATTAGTTTGGTAATTTTATTAGTTTTGGTTAAGCTAAAACACTTTAGGAAAAAGTATTAGGTTAAATCTCAAAAAATTTTTTGTAAGTCAAAAAGAAAGATCAAATATTAGCTATTTCAAATAGTTCAAACTAATCTTATAATCCTCAATACATTTTAATTAGGTTTTTAGAAAACTTAGTACTCATTTTTGTACAGGAAAATCAATATATCCTGTGACTTGGCTTTATGCCAGATTACCACGGGGGACTCGACAACAGGACTAGAAATACAAACCAATAGAATAACAGGATTATTACTTAACATTAATTCATTGGGTGCCTACCGTGTTGTGGAAGGCTTGGGGATTGAGGGGAGGGAGGGGCAGGGAGCAGTGCTTTGCGGAGATTTGGACATTTGCAGTTTGCCAAGCAGAGAGTTTAACTTTGGAAAGGCACAGGGACAGAAGCAAGGCTACCTTTTTCTGTTTTTACTTCTATTGTCAAAATGAACTGGTTTCTTTTTACAACAGAAACTAGTTTAATAAAGATGTGCTAACTTAATCAGTTATGTATATAAATTCCCCAGCAAAGCCAGGCTTAACTAGTAGTTTCATATGCTAATATCAACAATCAAGGCACTTTTGTCATATAGAAAGAGACTTAGGCTGAGTGAACAGTTTCATGAATTGACATTGTGGCAAAATATAAGCTTTAATAATGAATCTGCTAATTCTTCTTCCTTGCCTGTCTTGATCCACACTACATCCCTATCTTAGTTCATTCATGCCCTGTAACAAAATACCTTAGACTGGGTAATTTATAAACAATAGATTTATGTCTCATGGCTCTGAAGCCTGGAAAGTCCAATATTAAAGCAGTGGCAGATTTGGTATCTGGTAAAGGCTTGCTCTCTGCTTCATAGATGCCTTGTTACTGGGTCCCCACATGGCTGAAAGGACAGAAGAGCAAGGCGGCTCTCTGTAGCCTCTTTTATAAGTGCATTAATTCCATTCAAGGGCTGGCCGGTTAACTCAGCTGGTTAGAGCATGGAGCTGATAACACCATGGTCCCAAGTTCAATCCCTGTACCCGCCAGCACACACACACACAGAATCCCATTTGCTAGGGAGAAGCCCTCATGACTTAATTCCTAAAGGCCCCACTTAATACCATCACCTCGGGGTTTAAGTTCTAATGTAGATGTTTTGGAGGGACATATGCATTCAAATCATAGAAATCCCCATTCTGGCAAATAATAAGTCCTCAATAAATATTTGTTGTCTGAACAAATTACCTGTTGTTTCGTCCTTGATTACAGTATAATAATTGTTGCCAGATAAAATAAGTTCACAAGCTTATTTATTATATATAAACTTTTTAACAGTGAAAGTCACCATAAATTTATTAATTCTGACATCTTCCCCTACCAAACAGTATCATTATCAGATTTTTTTAAGAAAATCAAATCTATATAAAGTGTTAAACTAACAGAATATCAGTGAATATTATTTTGAAGATTTAAATATTTTGTTGAAACATGCCAATTCATGTTATAATTTATATGTACAGTATATATTTTATACTAGAAATGTAATCAGAGCTGCATGTATACAAAAACTCTCCTTTTATTGCCTGTAATACAGAACTGTATGGCTACTTCATAAAGGTGCTGTAGGAACTAATAATTTATACAAGAAAGGAATTTTAAGTATAAAAGAGCCTATTCTAAGTGAAAACATTATTATAACAGTTTTACCTCCTTTTCCAGTTATAATGCACAGAATCATTTTATAAGGCAACTGGTATATCAACTTCAAAATAATCTGATTAGAAAATGTTACAGTCTACATATCAGGTAAAAGAGAAAATCTAATTACAACATGTTATTGGATGATTGAAAATAAAAGCACTGTCAATATAAGCATTTCAGCTGCCAGAGTTCTATAGATAATAATTTTAAATAATAATTACATTGTTAATTGTTGAAATAATATGTAATAGTCTTTTTTCTCCTCAATCATTAAAATCTTATATAATATTCCAATAATAATTAATCACTAAGACAGGTATTTTTCTAAGTAATGTATCACCAAACCACATTTTGTTTCTGGTGTCATCTGCTGAAATCAATCCATGTTATAAAATGACACATTGGCTAAAAACTTGATAAACTTTGGAATGAAGTTCCCTGACATGTTACTAAAAATAGAGCCATTTTAATTTTTTCAACAAATTTAATATGAGCATGGTGATAGAAGTACATTAAGATAATAGAAATTCACTCTACATTAGTTTTTAATGAATCTTAGATATCACAATTCTTTCATATTCCAAAATTAAATTAGTCTTCAAAAATAATAACTACCATTTCTTGAGCTCTTACAACATGCAAGACACTGTGCTTTACTTCACAGAATCCTCACACCAACCTTATGCAGTACTGCACTTATTAATTAATGTCCCATTGCATGGAAACTGAGACTCAGAAAGTTACAAAATTTGTTGTAAATAGAAGAGCCATGATTTGAATACATCGAGTCTATCTGACTCCAAAGCCCATGCTTTTAACCAATGTAATGCATCACCCATCCAAATTTAGGAAAACAAAGTCCTAAATATAGAGAAATGAAAAGTCAACAAAGTAGAAATACAAAATAAGGTTAATATGGAAAAAAAAGTTATTGCTAATTGTTAAAGAGAGAAGGAAATGTAAACTATACTGATTCTCAAAGATATATTTACAAAGTAAGTGAGACAAATGAATTTTTGTTTTTAATAAATCAATTTATTTTGGCAATATTTTTAAGATGATGGCAAAGAACGACCCTTTTTAGAGTTTCTTGATTAACGTGTTTTTCATTCTAGATTAAAAATTCAAGGTCTTGGGCCGGCCCGGTGGCGCACTGCTACAGTGCACCGCTTGGGAGCGCGACGGCGCTCCCGCCGAGGGTTCGGATCCCACATACAGACCGGTTCCCTCTCACTGGCTGAGCGAGGTGCGGGCGCAGCACCGAGGGTTGCGATCCCGTTGCCAGTCCCGGTCCGGTACGGGCGCGACACTGAGGGTTGCAATCCGTTGCTGGACACGAAAAAAAAAAAAAGACAAAAAAAAAAATTCAAGGTCTTTTAATCATCATGTTTTTCACACCTGTGTAGTGGCTTCACTAAGTAATATACGTACTTTTTTTTTTTTTTCCTTTTTGTCTTTTTTCGTGTCCGGCAACGGATCGCAACCCTCAGTGTCGCGCCCGTACCGGACCGGGACTGGCAACGGGATCGCAACCCTCGGTGTTGCTCCCACACCTCGCTCAGCCAGTGAGCGGGAACCGGTCTGTATGTGGGATCCGAACCCTCGGCGGGAGCGCCACCACGCTTCCCAAGCGGCACACTGTAGCAGTGCGCCACCGGGCCGGCCCGTAATATACGTACTTTTTACAAAGCATTTGATAATGAGAATCAAATATTTGTGAGGAAATGAAATATACTTACTTAAAGCTTTGCACCATCATTTCTCCTACACAGGAAATTAAGTTATTTTCACATGACCAAAAAAATTCATGACATACAATTAAAAAACAACAAGCAAGAGTCACATTTTATAAGGCAGCAATTACGTTCATGCGATACCACTATAATTGAAAGACGGAAGACATTTCATTCGTTAATAACACAGAATTTCTTCTAGTGGGTTTCCTCAAGCTCATTAGATATTCCCTGGCTGATTCTCCTAAGTAATTAGATTTTAACAGGATTTTCAACAGATCAGAGCAATCTCTGTGGGTGCCAATAGAAGAGTCCCCCTCTGGCCTTACCAGCAGGGCAGAGCAGATAACATCCAGACTGGGAGTTAATAGGACAATTACTGGCCTCTTTTAAATGAGTTACATTAATGCACTTAAGCTAAATGGCTCTGCATATGATTAAATATTAACCTCTGCAAAATATGAAATCATGATATGCAATCAAGTTTTGTTATTTTAATTTCCCCAAAGAAAGGTTTCAATTGTTTACATAAATGCCTTTAAACATTATGTATTAACATATTTTGAGTGTACTAATACAAAGTTGGAAACTATTTTTCTCATTTAAGAATCCTAAAATAGGGCCGGCCCGTGGCTCACTCGGTAGAGTGCGGTGCTGATAACACCAAGGCCCCGGGTTCGGATCCCATATAGGGATGGCCGGTTCGCTCACTGGCTGAGCGTGGTGCTGACAACACCAAGTCAAGGGTTAAGATCCCCTTACCGGTCATCTTTTTAAAAAAAAAAAAAAAAAAGAATCCTAAAATATACTGACTTTTAAGATACCATTTCTGGCTATGATGGAGTAATTAAAAAATCAGACAAATATATGCAATAATTTTCTGACATTGGACATCAGGCAGTGCAGGACAATGATCCCTGAGATGAGGGGAAATAAATGAGGCGATCCTCTGGGTTGAGAGACAGACTTGAGAATATGAGCAAGCCAAGGTATATGGAATTGACAGGACAGAGTAGCAGAGAGCAGAGAGTACCAGAGTACCAAAGGAAGAGAACTCTGATAATCTATGGAGGGTCTTCCTCAAGTTTTGAGTTTAGTGTTGATCAGCATGTGTATATAAGGAAACTACCCCAAACTGGAAAAAGAACTACTGGGAAGGAGCAGGTGGAACAATTTTCAGGACTCACACAGGGCTAGGAATAGTTCACATTCTCATCAGCCAAAGTTAAAAATAGACACCACAATACATAAGTCAAAGTGCAGTGAACTCAGAAGGACATTGCCTCAGTCGTAGGGCAAATTAGCCCTAGACTAAAAGTTGCTCTGGTCCTAACTAACAAAATGTAAAGATGAATCTCAAAAGGATAAACCTATTACCAAGTAATTTTAATGTCCCAGTACAAAGCTCAAAAATATTTAGGAATACAAAAGAATGCAGTACCAAACAATGTACAATTCACAATGTCTAGCACCTAAATTCACAAAGTCATGAAAGAATGGGAAAATATGACCCAAAATAATGAGAAAAATCAATCAATAGAAACAGACCAAGAAATTAACCAGATTAGAAATCAGGAGAAAAAAACACTAAACTAGCTATTATAAATATACTCTGTATGTTTAAAAAGTTAGAGGAAAGCATGAGCATGGTAAGAAGAGACAAGCCAGACATAAAAATAACCTAAATCAAACTTCTAAAGATGAAAAATATAATGTCTAGAGTGAAGAATAAAATCTACTAAGAGATCTACTTAAAGATGATACACCCCGGGCCGGCCCGGTGGCGCACTGGATAGTGCGCCGCTTGGGAAGCGCGGCGGCGCTCCCGCCCGAGGGTTCGGATCCCACATACAGAAAAAAAAAAAAAAAAAAAAGATGATACACCCCAGGCTTTCAGTCTAGATGGCAGAATAGACAGTCCCCAGCATCACACTCTTCCACATATCAAGCAATTTACAACTATAAAAAAGCAACATCAGCCAAGCTTGGGCCTCTAGAGCTGAGGGGAAGAGGAGGAGAGACCTACAGAGTGCATGAAGGTGGGAGAAGCCACGATGAGAGAAAGAAAAAACCACTCCAACCATTTTGTGCCATGGCCGCTTTAAGGCTGGAGCTACTGACTGCACAGAGCAGGAGCTGGCAAAAGCTGCATCTGTGCCCTTCGGATGAAGTTGCTTGGAGGTGGCAGGGGAGAAGAAGGCCTTCGTGGCCCTAGACCAACAAGACCATTAATAGGGTTCCCGTGGATCCACATAGGAGGAAGGAGCCACAATACCTGAAAAAAAGGAGACACTCAGAGGCTGGTGAGTCATCACATGGGACCAGTGCATGGCTCGTCTTATGGAAAGTGTTTGCAGCACAGGCAGTGGGGGAGACGGGCCCACTGGGGGAACACTGAGGCACAGCAAGAACAGCTGACTGGCACCCCAATCAGCAAAGGACCACTCAGAGGAGACTGGTCAGAAATATAGAATTGCATGAGGTGCAGTTTGATGAAAAGACTCAGGTCCAGATCAGAGTTTCTACACAACCCAGGTGCACTGGGTCTCTGGAGAGCCAGAAGTACCTATAAAGTCAACCATTAAAATCTGAGCTGCACAAAAAGCCTTCCATAGGGAATCAGCAGCAAAGCAGTGATTTAGCTAAACCACACAGCTCACGTACCAGTCCCCACAGGAAGTTCCCCCATTTTAGAAGTAAGCAAAGGACAAAAAATTAGTTCCAGCCCAGGCACACTGCCAGCACCTCGGAGCCCTCTCCAGGACCTAAGGCATGGATCTGGGACCAGACCCCTCTCCCATGACCAGGCACACAGCCAGCACCTTGGGGCCCACCCAGCGTCCTGAGGAATGGTTCAGGGAACCAGACCTCCCTCCCACAACCAGGCACACTGCCAGCACCTTGGGGCCTGCCCAGGGACTCGAGGCATGGAGTCAGGGACCAGACCCCCCTCCCACAACCAGGCACACCACCAGCACCAAGAAGCATGCCAAAAACATCACCTCCGTGTGGGTGGCCCACCACAGCCACCACAATAACTATGGCTGGCATGAAAGTGGCTAGACGCCACAACCACCACGCAGATGGTCTGCCAGCCACTGGACTGCATTGATATACAGAGTCACCAGCAGAGACCAAAGAAAAGAAAAGGATGTCTCTCTCCACAAAGCCCATCCCAGAGTGACAGAAGAAGCAGCTGCTCTATGATAATATCGGGGGACCTGAACATACCTCTCAGCATTAGACAGATCATCTAGGCAACAAATCAACAGAGTAACCATTACTCTTTCAGAAGGAGTGAAGAAATCTAGGGTTATTGAAGGTGGGAGGGGGGAGGGAGAGGGGGATAATGAGAGACTGGTCAAGGGGCATAAAGAATAAGTACGATTTATAACAATATATATGCTAGTAATATTGATTTGATCAACATATGTTAATGTTGAACCCCAAAAATATATGTAATCAATTATGATTCAATAAAAATTTTTCAAAAAATTAAAAATTAAAAAAATTAAAGTGAAAAATACTCTGGTATTAGAATAACAGTAGTTTGACATCACAGCCTGAAAAAAATATATATACAGTGCATCAGTGAGCTATGAGACAACTTCAAGGAGACTAATATATAAGTAATTGGAGTCACAAAAAGGAGAAGAGAGAAAGGAAGAAAAGAGAAAAAATTTTGAAGAAATAATGGCAAAAATTTTTCCAATTCTGATGAAAACTATGTAACCAAGAAATTACACTGACCTAAATTACCTAAATTACACTGTCTTTTAAATGCATTTTAGAAACATCTTGAATGTCTCCAGCAAAAAGCAAAATATATTGGTCTAGACCTGATCCAAAGATAGTTTTTACTTGGTTCCTGTTACATTGGCCCATATTTTCCAGAAAGAATTTTCAACCTAATAGTCAATTTTGCTACTGAGTCTGAGATAGTTCAGAAATTTTATAATGAACTATATTCTTTACTTATTAACCTTGTAAAGAGATGTTTCCTATTCTTCTTATTATTATGTTATCTAGACTCATGCCCCAAAATAATACTATAAAGTATAAAATTAGGCCCCAGCCAGTGCAGATGCAGAAGGCTGAATCAGACAATAAGTGCTGGTGAGCACTCTATGTCTTAACTGGCTCTCATTCACTTGGACAAAACAGGGCATAAAATCAGTAAGAGGATCTTCCCACCTATCAGTTCTTGTAAGATTATCATGACTAGTTCAGTGCTTCATAATTCTGAGAGAAATGGAGTCTGTGTGCATATAGGATCTTACAAAGAGTTGTTGACCAGCTGCAACTTTCTCTTTCATCAGACTCAAACTAGAGGTGTAGGTTAGATTATGAGGAAAAGATTCCTTACAATGGAGTGGATTAAAAACAAAAATAGTAGAATTTTCTCAAAGTTTTTAGTTCAGGTCCTGTTCTGACTAAAATGTTTGGATATAATACTAGTAAAATTTGGTGTACACCTGAACTGTCTTTTCTCCAACTCTGCAAATACTTGACTGGTTGAAATGATAAACTTCAAAGGTTGAGCTCCACTAACTTTCAAACAATAAAGCTTGGAGCATGTCTGTAGCCCTAAAAATGTGAAAATATTCAGAATACCTTTCTGTGTTGAATTTCACCTCCCCATTTCTATTTGTTCATCTACAAGTTTATTGTTGTAATTCTCTTCTCCCTATCGAGATCTCAAACATCTGCATATTGCTTTATGTAATTGAAGCATTCCAGAGATCTTAGGTCGAAACAGAACTTTTTTCAATCTAATTACACTTTAAGGACATTTGGGGAACTTTTTATTTAAAAGAACTGTTTGAGTGAATAATAATATTCTGAATTTTTTTGGTCTAAATCTGACTTTTATATATCAAATTTGCTTAAAACAAAGCACACAAAACTGAATTGTTAATAAGATATATTTGCAGACCTATATGAAAGGGATGACCTTACATAATTTGCTGAGTACTATCCATGGACACTGGAAATTTTAGTATCACAATTTTACATAGAGATAAATCAGATAATGAGTTTTAGAAAATGGGTTGAGTTAACCTGGCCAACTAGATTATATAAGTTATACTGAGACCCACATGAAATCAGCATTTGCAAAGGACCTCAAGGAAATCAAACAACTGGCTTGAACGAATTATAGTTAGACTCTAATTCCCCTTTCATTGCCCATCTTTGAGATTTTTCAGACTTGTTTTGCACAATGAACTTGAGACACATCGTTATAGGCATATTTATAGATCTGGTTAGTCCAGAGGGAATTTGAGTATGTCCTACTAAAACACAGAGTGTTGAATGTAAGGAAAGACAAGGGTAATACACATGAAAGAGAGTAAAGGATAATATACTCCCATGGCTAACTGCATGATTTTTGAATCACCAGAAAGTAGAACTAAAACTTATGAGTTGAAGTCATAAAAAGACAAAATTAGGCCCAATGTAAAGACTAAACTTTCTAACAGTCTGAGCTAAACAAAGATCAAAGGGCAAGTTTTGTATCACTTTAAGTATGTAAACATAGATTGACCATTTGGCAGGGATTTTGTATATTGGATTCAAGTGTTGTATAGTAGATTGAATTAGACAACATTTAAAGACCTAATCTTCAAGTCTCTCTAAGCATTGAGATGATCTGATTCTATGATCCTAAATGCTTTGGTGGTCATACAAGGAGCTTCCTTTGCCTCAATTTTTCCATAGGATGACTGTAACACCTACCCCTTTCTTACATATAGAAAATATTGGACTGGAAGAAAATCTAAGGTAGTTCTGACTCCATCACTAATTTGCTGCATGACTTTGAACAAATCACTTAATATTTCTTGGTTTTGGTTTTGTTATCTGCAAATTTGGCGTGGGGTCTCTAAAGTCATGTCTCAAGAGTTCATGCCACTTTATAGACTTCGTTTCTCTGAGTCTTTGACCCTTAGCAGTATGTCAGCCTAACACCTTGCTAGAATAATCAGCCAAAATTCTATGTTTTTGGTACTCAGTAAAATGCAAAATCTCTGGCATCATAATTCCATGTGCTGATGTGGGAAATCCTATGGTCATAACTGACTTCTATCCATTTGTTTCACTCATACCCATTCACGGTCCTGGACACTTCTCCAGTTATCAATGACCTTCACTGACAAGGTCAAACATTTACTTTGCAGATTGTATTAATAAACAGTTTCATATTCCTGATAAGAATCATATTGCTCCTGCTCCAAAAGCAATTCTCCATGCCATAATCCTAAAAAAAAGAGAGCAAATAGAAGAGCTCCAAGTTCAATTATTTTGTAGAGGAGAGGGGCGGCTTGGCTGGTATGGGGATCCAAACCCTCGACCTTGGAGCTATAACATTGTGCTATAACCAACTGAACTAACCAGCCAGCCCCAAATTTTTAAAATTTATTTGCCATTACAATATTTAAAAATGTTAGTTGCATCATTTACTGTGGCTTCCAAAATAAATATAGAGAGACTATTACCAAGAGACATGTTAAATGGATCACTGAGGAAAATGCTAAATACAGCATAGAAAAATGACTAAAACTAATTCTTTTCTTGCAGCAACTCATCAAAATTGACTGTCTAGTCATTTCCATACACCTAACTCTCTAAGTTGCTAAATTCAGAAGCAATCTCATTAAAATGAGAAAAGTCTCTCATTGGCTTAGTTTTCTCTGTCCAGCATCTACATTATGATATTCTTTTGCAGTCCAATTAGAAATGGACCTTTGTAGATTTCTTCTCTTAACCTTTCATGCATTTGATTTAAAAACAAAAACTCTACCTCAAAAACATTATCAAAATAAAATTGAACTCTGATTTCTTGCCAGAAGATTGATTTGTTGTAAAATCTAGTTGCTGAATGTTTTAAGTCATTATGGAAAAATCCAGATTTCTTGTTGTACAATATCCACTTCATGCTGTTCTCCACCTCCAAAAAATTTTTCAGGGGGTGTGACTACAATCAAATGTTACTCAACTTTCCTATCTACCGCCTAGAAACATTCAGGTAAGAGTCAAAGAACCAAGGATGGCTAAACAACAAGAAAAGCCAGCCCTCATTAACTACTAGATTCAGAAATGAATAAAAATGCCATAGGTATGGCACTTTAAACATTTCAATGTGTTAACATCCATGATTTCACTTGATGATCAGGCAATATAAGGCATGAACTCTCATTACAGGAAAAGAAGATGAGACAAATCACTTGCTTTGTCATACAATGAGTTTGCTAGGGACTTAATTATGTCCCCCCCACCCCAGCAGGCAATATAAGGCATGAACTCTCATTACAGGAAAAGAAGATGAGACAAATCACTTGCTTTCTCATACAATGAGTTTGCTAGGGACTTAATTATGTCCCCCCCACCCCACACCCAAATTCATATGTTGAAGCCTTAACCCCCAATGTGACTATTGCAGATAGGGCCCATACAGAGGTAATGAAAGTTAAATGAGGTGATAAAGGTGAGGCCCTGATATTGATAGGATTAGTGTCCTAATAAGGAGACAACAGAGAGTTTGCACTCTCTATCTCTCTGTATGTACACACAAATAAGAGGTCATGAAAAAATAAAATGAAATAAAATAAAGAACTCATGTGAGCCTACAGTGAGATGGCAGCCACCTACAAATCAGGAAGAGAGGTCTCACCCTGATCTTGGACTTCCAGCATTCAGAACTGTGAAGAAATAAATGTCTGCTGTTTAAGCCACCCAGTCTATGATATTTTGTTATGGTAGCTCAGGCTGACTAAGACAGAGCTAATGATCATGAAACTTCTCCTAAAACCAAAGTCTGCTGACTCATTGTCTTGAACTACATCAACATAATATAATAGACAGCACTTAACTACTGAGAATGATCACTTAAATTTCAAGCAATTTTTCCTGAACCTGTAACTGTGGCTGCCCAAAAGCTGCTGTCTCCTCATCTTCCATCAAATAACAGAAGTGTTGCTATCATGAAGAAACATACCTCTCACAGGGGAAAAGTGGAAGCACCATCATGAATACATAAGAAATCTAGTGGATTTCTCTCTAGCAAATATATTTTTAAACTAATTCCTTTTTTTAAAAATTCCACTTCTTACTGGAAAATGATTTTTTACTTATGTCTAATGTTTCCTTCCTGTTAGGAAAGCTCAGGCCCCTCTCTATCCCTTTACTCATTCAAACCTTACTGGTCAAATTTTGTAAAGAATAACTGGGTGTACTCCACTTGGCCCAACTTTCCCTTCTCTTGAAATTAGCCTGTCCACAGAAAGCACAAATTCTAGTTATTCCTTGCTATAACTCTTACCAAGGCAGTCTTTGCATATAAGGAAGCAAGGGACATTGTGAGTTAGTGTAACTAATGCCAGTATTCAGTTAGAAAGCCCATTTAGGTACCCCACAAAGCCAATTTAATTTGTATCTATAATAAAGGTGGTATTTTGGCCTCGGTATTTACTTTTCTTTTTTTATTTCTTGAATTGTTCAGAAAGAGGAAAAGCAGGGTGTTATTTAATGCGGGTCCTTTTAGAGACCAACAATATAACCGCAGGACAAACCTCTGTACTCTATTATCTCTACAATTTGAGAGGCCAGGAGAAAGCATGAACCTTAAGGGAGGTGGAATTATCCTTGCAATGACTGCAGTAAATGTTTGTTGAAGGGGAAAAAAATGGACAGAGAAGATATACCATATATACCCAGCTTTAATGGAAAGCCTATTTCTGCCATATACATTAGAGAAATTGTTCAAGAACAGTTCATCCATGTGAAAATATTAGCACTGTAATTCTGCCAAGGTCAGTAAGACCTAGTGATTTGCTGAGATATCACCTTCATTTCACCAGGTAAATAAAGACTCCTTTTTTCAGTGTGTCCTATCCAAGAAGGCACTCCATAGCAACAGTTAAATTATGAATACAGCACATATGTTCCATACCATATCATTTACAGCACAATTTAGCATAGACATAATGCTTTGTAACAAACTACAATACCATTCACAAAATGCATTTAAATAGCATAATTTAGTTCATTAAATTCAGTCATTTACAGTAAATCAAAATCATCATAGGAATTGAAGAGAGTACACAGTTGTTTGTTTGAATAGTTAAGCTAGGTAAGTCAATTTCTTTTTGAAGGTCAAGGACAGAGTTGTTTCCATTTTCTGTTATAAAAAAGATACAGCTGGTGTCAAAAGATAATTTAATGTCATCTCAAAATGATCAACCCTCTTTTTTCCCTTCTCTCTCTCTCTCTCTCTCTCTCTCTGTCTCTCTCCTGGTTACATATCATATGACTGCCACTCCTGAAATAGATCCAGCTCTCCAAAAACATCTTACATTCTAGTTAACTAGATTTTACAAAACCTCAAATGTATAATTTCTTCAAATTTTTAACCAAGACATGTTTTAACCAAGAAAGCTTCAAACACTAGAACACAATGCCTGTAATACAACGTATATCTGTCTCTTTTTCATACTATATTGGAAACTCCTTGTGGGTAGAAACATAGTCAACCATGTTTAGATTTCTACAACCTAGCACAGTGTTTGTTCATTGCTAATTGCTTGAAAGCAAGCATTGACTCTTTTATTTATTTGTTTTTATTCCTCACAGCCCCAACCATAAAGCTTCACACATACTCAGTAAATATTTGTTGACTCTTGGTGAAGGGACTTACCTTGGGATATATTTCACAAGCACAAAAAATCAGTGCATATTTTTTATTCTCAGAAAACCAGTACTTACAATAATGTAGGCAAAAGTAAGAAAAGAGAAGACAGACTTAAGGATCTAACTCAAATTACTCAACCTGATCTCGTCATTTCACTGTCCAGTGTACTTTGAGCAGAAACATACTCCAGGTGGATAAAGCAATGTTTGTAACACAAGTCTTTCTCTTAGCCTTTGCCTCAAATGCTTTCACCACAAAATTAACAGTATGAGGACTTAAATTGTGGTCCACTTGCTTTAAAACCAACACAACAGAATTTATCCAGACATTTGATAACTTATGTATGCCTTGCACTGGGCACAGGGTTAACCACAGAGAATATAGATTCAAGTAAGATCTGAATTCTGTCCTCAAGTTGCTTAGAATCCAGGGGAGCACACTGTCAACAATACAGTACCATGTGGTTAGTGCAGCATCTGAGGTAAGCACAAGGTGCTCAGAGAGAGAGCACAGATCAGAAGGTACCAATTCTCTCTACCTGGCACAACCCATACCATACGAATAACTGATTTCTATTCCCAGCACATTTTAGAGGGCCATTGATACATTGGAGGAAGTATAAAGGAGAGCTGCCAGGAGAAAGGATTGCTGTCTCACTTTCTGTCCCCTCGGGTTACCTTTTCCCTTCCTGAAAGAGGAGGGAAAGTTGAGAAGAATGTTGGAATATTAGAGAAAATAATTTCTTTAAAAAAAAATGAAAGTGAATGTTCTGGAAAAATTTAAGTATTGCTGGGGTGACTATTGCTGGTTTGATGAACCATGTTAGAGCCCATTATCATGAAAGACTCTAATTGTATTAAATCCCTATATTGAGAGTATCAATAGATCTACAGAGCCCAAGCAATAAAGTACAAACTCCTTCTTAGACTGCATTAAAGAACTCTGTAATCTGGCTTCAGTCTTGTTTCTCTTTGTAAGAGAGACTGCTAGTTTCCTCGTATCTACTTCCCTCTTTTCTATTAGTAATAAAAATTTTACCTGGAAACACAGCCACCTAGAAAAAAGACTTTACTGCCCAGTTTCCCCTACAGATAGGTGTGACCATGTGACAGAGTTGAGGCCAATGAGATGCAAGGGAAAATGTCAGGTGGAAACTTCTGGGAACCTTAAGAGAAAAAGGGTGCATACCTCATCCTACTGATTGGAAAGTGAATGTCATGACTGAAGTTCCATCCTGGACCATGATGACAAGGGTCACACCTTAGGGATGGCAAAGCAGAAAATCAGAAGAAACATGGTATCTGAGGACTCATGGAACAGAGCCACTATATCAGTCCTGGATTGCCTACCTCCAAACTTCTAACTGAAAGGGAAGTTATTTTCTATCTTATTTTAGCCACTTAATTTCAAGACTCTGTTATTTGCAATTTGACACCACTGACACCTGTAATCAGTATAACAACCTCCCTTTCCTATGGGTCCTCCCCTACTAGCCTGCTATGAGCCAGGGACTGTGCTAAGTCTCTAAATACATCTCATTTAATCCTCACAAATACTCTGTTAAACTACTATTATCAGCACCATTTTACAGGTGAAGAAACTGAGACTTAGAAAGATAAATTAACTTACTAACTAGAGGCAAAGGCAAATTTTTAATTTTTAAATAGTAAGGAAGACTTTATTCAAGACTATTGCAATAAGGGGTCATGTCTATTACAACAGGAGAGAGAGATTGGGCTCAACTCTAAATACAGCAAAGAGAGCTGGGGATTTGTAGCCAATGAGAAGAGTAGAAGAGTCAGTGGATGAAAAATTACTAAGAAGAGACATTAAGGGTAAGGGGGTTCTTGTTAAACTGGCCTAATAGGTTTTTCGTTAGTGGCACGCCAAGGATTTATACATCAAAGGTGAGGGACGAGGAACTTCATCAGACTTCTAGGGTCAGGGGTAATCAGGATTCTTTCTAAGACTTGGCTGAGTAGGCCAAAGACAGGCCAAGGTCTAGGCCTAGTCAAAAACAGGTTCTCAGAGGAGCTTGACCAAAGTTTAGTCAAAGAGTTTGGTCTTTGTTGCAAGGCACCAGCTGAGTAGGCCAAAGACAGGCCAAGGTCTAGGCCTAGTCAAAAACAGGTTCTCAGAGGAGCCTGACCAAAGTTTAGTCAAAGAGTTTGGTCTTTGTTGCAAGGCACCATCTCAAGCCAATCTTTCTAGACATCTTCATCAGCTCAGACATTCTTGGACTCTCTTGACCCCAAACTATCTGTGGCTTCTATCATCCTCCTCTTCTTCACTCTTTGGCTAAGGCCTGGAGGGCTGGAGATGCCTTTCCAGGGACCCAAACAGCACCCTTACCCAGACTGAATTCCCTCCAGATCTCTCTGCTTCCTCTCACAGAGGAAGCAAAGCCAAGTGTTTTAGCCCGGGCAGTTTGTCCCCAGAGGCTATGCTCTTCATCTCTACGCTATAATATCTGCCTCAGACTGAATTACTTTCCCTATTCCGTGTCTTTACTCGTGTTATTCCATCAGCACGTAAAATGACTTTCTACCTTCCTGATGTCCTTTCCTTCCTAGATACCATCTTCTGCATGAAGGCCCTGATACAGAGAAGAAATAAATCCATCCCTGAATGAGTACACTGTACCTTGACTAAGCCTCTACTATATCACTTTGCATGTCCTGCTTTGCAAGCTCATTAGTTGTGTTTCAATATATTTTAAGTTCCTTGAAGATGAGAAACATATTTTATTTGTCCTTGTATTTCCCATAGTGCCTATCAGTAAAATTCAATAAATGTTATTTGAATTGCTAAAAAAATCTTTTCATTGAAAGATTTGAGATTTTGACTATCTTATAAATGAAAGACAAGTAGTGAGTGATAGAGTTTTCTCCCCAAAGCTCATGTCAAAATCTGATCCCCAATATGGCATTGTTGGGAGCTGTTTGGGTGACAGGGGGTGGATGCCTCAAGAATAGATTAATACCCTCCCGGGGGGGGGGGGCGGGGAGTGAGTTCTTGCTCTATTAATTCCTGAGAGCCAGTTGTTTAAAGGACCCAACACCTCCTCTCTCTCTCTCTCTCTCTCTCTCTCTCTCTCTCTCTCTCTTTCTCTCTTTCTCCCCCGCCCCCCTCTTGTCATGTGGTCTTGCACCTGCTGGCTACCCTGACATTTTCCAATATGACTAGAAGCAGCCTGAGGCCCATGCCAAACACAACTGTCCCAGAATCATGAGCCAAATAAACCTCTTTTCTTTATAAATTACCCACTATCAGGTATTCTATTATGAGCAACAAAAAGGGACTAATACAGTGAGTTATAGTGCTAAATCATTAAAACACTATAACAGCACTGTCCAATAGAACTTACACAGAGATGGAAAGTTTCTCTATCTGCACTGGCTAATACAGTAGACACTAGCCACATGTGGCTACTGAGTATTTGAAATATGGCTAGTACAACTGAGGAACTGAAATTTTTTTACTTCATTTAATTTTAATTAATTTAAATTTAAATAGTCCTTTGCAGATAATGGCTACTGTATTAAAATAACTGCAGCTTTAAAGACTCTACGCTGAAACTTTAGAAAACAGCACCAGCATGCTTTGTATAGAATAGGTGCTCAGTAAATGTTTGCTATAGTACTTTGAATTGGATTCAGGTGAATTAGTAAACATAATCTATGTAGATTTTTTTNAATTCCCTCCAGATCTCTCTGCTTCCTCTCACAGAGGAAGCAAAGCCAAGTGTTTTAGCCCAGGCAGTTTGTCCCCAGAGGCTATGCTCTTCATCTCTACGCTATAATATCTGCCTCAGACTGAATTACTTTCCCTATTCCATGTCTTTACTCGTGTTATTCCATCAGCACGTAAAATGACTTTCTACCTTCCTGATGTCCTTTCCTTCCTAGATACCATCTTCTGCATGAAGGCCCTGATACAGAGAAGAAATAAATCCATCCCTGAATGAGTACACTGTACCTTGACTAAGCCTCTACTATATCACTTTGCATGTCCTGCTTTGCAAGCTCATTAGTTGTGTTTCAATATATTTTAAGTTCCTTGAAGATGAGAAACATATTTTATTTGTGTTTGTATTTCCCATAGTGCCTATCAGTAAAATTCAATAAATGTTATTTGAATTGCTAAAAAAATCTTTTCATTGAAAGATTTGAGATTTTGACTATCTTATAAATGAAAGACAAGTAGTGAGTGATAGAGTTTTCTCCCCAAAGCTCATGTCAAAATCTGATCCCCAATATGGCATTGTTGGGAGCTGTTTGGGTGACAGGGGGTGGATGCCTCAAGAATAGATTAATACCCTCCCTGGGGGGGGGGGCGGGTAGTGAGTTCTTGCTCTATTAATTCCTGTGAGAGCCAGTTGTTTAAAGGACCCAACACCTCCTCTCTCTCTCTCTCTCTCTCTCTCTCTCTCTCTCTCTCTCTTTCTCTCTTT
>NW_007727382.1:308857-317819 GCF_000696425.1 Galeopterus variegatus | reverse complement strand
ACCCCCTCTCTCTCTCTCTCTCTCTCTCTCTCTCTCTCTCTCTCTCTTTCTCTCTTTCTCCCCCCCCCCCTCTTGTCATGTGGTCTTGCACCTGCTGGCTACCCTGACATTTTCCAATATGACTAGAAGCAGCCTGAGGCCCATGCCAAACACAACTGTCCCAGAATCATGAGCCAAATAAACCTCTTTTCTTTATAAATTACCCACTATCAGGTATTCTATTATGAGCAACAAAAAGGGACTAATACAGTGAGTTACAGTGCTAAATCATTAAAACACTATAACAGCACTGTCCAATAGAACTTACACAGAGATGGAAAGTTTCTCTATCTGCACTGGCTAATACAGTAGACACTAGCCACATGTGGCTACTGAGTATTTGAAATATGGCTAGTACAACTGAGGAACTGAAATTTTTTTACTTCATTTAATTTTAATTAATTTAAATTTAAATAGTCCTTTGCAGATAATGGCTACTGTATTAAAATAACTGCAGCTTTAAAGACTCTACGCTGAAACTTTAGAAAACAGCACCAGCATGCTTTGTATAGAATAGGTGCTCAGTAAATGTTTGCTATAGTACTTTGAATTGGATTCAGGTGAATTAGTAAACATAATCTATGTAGATTTTTTTAAATGAACCGAGAAAAGTAGAAACTTCAAAAAAATTCAGGAACAACATGGAAAAAGATGAAGTTGAAGCAACAACCACCACAAAACACCAAGGGTCAGCATTTGCAGCAGAAGAGAACCTTGAACTCATTTTGTCCGTGTTCAAGCAAAGAGTCTGAAAGAAGTATGTCAAGATGGGCAACTATCTAACAAATAAACCAGTTTAATAAAGGCTGGGCTGGCATCCATTTATAAAAACCTCCAGAGGACACCGGGTTTCTCATGCTGTATTTAAAGAAACTGTCTGTAAAAGGTTGGGATGGGTCTCACTAGGCTGGAAAGAATAAGTCCACTCTAACAACCACTCATCATAAATTCCATTTTTTTTTTATTTGGTGGGGGAATGACAGAAACTCACTCACTCCTGGTTACAGTAATTCAGAGCAAAAACCCTTCTAGTTATACTGTGAGGTAAAAATCTAAGTTTTAGGCCCCCTCGGAATTTTTCACGGCTGCTTTTACTGCATGGAAGTGGAGCATTAGGGAATGCAGTTAAGGACACACACTGTTAAGTGAGCTCCTCCCAGTCTCACCATTCTGGGGGTGACCTTTCCGCCGGGGCCCTGGCATAAAGCAGTGTGTCGTCTCCTGAAGCAAAGCCAGAATGTAAGATGAAAAGCCACATGTGGAGGATGACGCAAGGGAAACAATCATGACTCTCATATTGAGAGCCAGAAAGAAATTTGAGGTCTTGTGCCTACTAGTTCCTAAGCCTGGGTGTCATACTCAGCATAATTGCTCTCCTAACATTTTATTCTTCAGGATTTCCAGGCATAGAAGAGTGAGCATACTAGCAATCAAATTTGGGGTGTACCTTTCTGCGCTACCCAGAGAAGGGTCCATACGGAATTGTTTTCAGTTCTGATTATAACTTAAAGGGAAACTTTCATGATGTTTGGAGCCCTCGATGTCCTGCATATGAAGGAGGAGGATGTCCTCAAATTCCTTGCAGAAGGAACCCTCTTATGTGGCACCAACGTTGACTTCCAAATGGAACACTACAAAAGGAAAAGTGATGACACCTACATCATAAATCTGAAGAGGACCTGGGAGAAGCTTCTGCTGGTGGCTTGTGCCATTGTTGCCACTGAAAACCCATCTGATGTCAGTGTCATATCCTCCAGCAGGCTGTGCTGAAGTTTGCTGCTGCCACTGGAGCCACTCTTTTACTGGGTGCCCCACTCTTGGTACCTTACCAAGCAGATACAGGGAGTTTTCCAGGAGCCATATCTTCTGATGGTTGCTGACCCCAAGGCTGACCACCAGGGTTTTACAGAGGCATCTTATGTTAACCTGCCTACCACTGCTCTGTGTAACACAGATTCTCCTCCGTGCTATGTGGACATTGCCATCTCATGCAACAAGGGGCCTCCTTCAGTGGGTATGATGTGATGGATGATGGTCTGGAAATTCTGCACATGTGTGGCACCATCTCCTGTGAGCATCCATAGGAGGTCATGGTTGATGTCTACTTCTAAAGACATCTAGAAGAGATTAAAATGGAAGAGGAGGCCACTGCTGAAAAGGCTATGACCAATAAGTAATTTCAGAGTGAATGGACTGCTCCACCTCCTGGGTTTACTGCTATTCAACCCACAGTTGCAGACTGGTCTACAGGTGTGCAGGTGCCCTCTGTGCCTATTCCATAGTTCTCTACTAAAGACTGGAGTGCTCAGCCTGCCACTGAAGAATGATCTGCAGCTCCTGCTGCTCGGGCCATCAAATGGATGGAAACAATCACTGAGTGGTCTTAAGCTGTTCTTCCTCAGGATCTTAAACAGAAAATGGAAATAAGGTTGATGGTAAATACGAGTAAACAACAGTTTATAAAACAAAACTTTTGGGTGTAAAGTGATCAACCGAAGGACACATCCAGTCCAACAAATATTTTTAAGTTCCTACTATGTGATGACAGAAGTTCTGGAAGCACAAAGATGAATACAATGACACATATAACAAATACTGGGACATTCTATAACAATGTCCTATGGAGAACACATATTTTAAAAATCACTGCTATGTTTTATGTATGCTATCTCAGTTAAGCCTCAAAAGCCTCTATGAGACTGGCATTATTATTTCTGTTTTCAAGTGAAGAAGTTGAAGCTCAAAATGATTAAACAACCTGTCTGTTTGCGCTACTGGTAAGTGCCACAGCTCAGATCCAAATCCAAGCCTATCTAAATCCAAAATGTATACCCTTCTCACCAGTATATGAAAGACAGTATTCTCAAAAATCAGCCCCCAAAATAATATCAAATCTCTTTAGGGTCACTGACAGCTTGGTCTCTCACAAGTTGAAGAAACTACTACTAATAATAACAATGATTTATTAAATGTCCGTTATACCCAATTACTTATCATATTTTATCTACAGTGTCACAGTTACCCTGGAGGCAAATGTTATTACTATCATCCCCACTTGACAAATAGAGAAACTGAGACTCAGAGAAATTAATTGAGTTGGACAAGGCCATAGAGCTACTAAGGGAAAGGACCAACACTCAAAACTAGATCCATTTAGTTCCAAAGTCAATACTCTTCCCAATAACCATTCTGTCTTGAAAAACAAAGAATCTGAAATCAGAGTAAACTCCAGATTTAATACTAGGCCTAATCCTCTCTTAGACGGTAGTAGGACCTTCTTATTCGGTTACATAGTGGAGAAGATGGGCTTGGAAGGGGGAACCCATTAAGACATACCTAAGAAAGAATGAACCAATCAAATTCCAAGTTAGAGAATGAAATCCTACCTAGGCATCAGAAGAGTATCAAAGACCTTCAATAAATAATATATAGGTTAACACTGCCGATAGTAATGGGAAACATACATTTGAAGCCAGAAAATCTGTTTTGTTTCTTTTCTTTTTTTCTTTTGTCAGCTGGCTGGTACAAATTTCCAAACCCTTGACTTTGGTGTTATAACACCACGCTCTAACCAGCTCGGTTAACTAGCCAGCCCCTTGAAAATCTGACTTTGAATCTTGGCTCTGTTACTATCTGTGTGATTTCAAGTAAATCATTTCAATGTCTTTGGACTTTGTTGTTGTTTTTGTATCTGCCTCTATAGATTACTCAATTAGCTAATGTGAAGTGCTTTGCAAAAAGAATTGACACTCTGAAGAAACTATAATGTGCCAGGACGTAAACTAGAGTTGAAGTTGTGATGCGAGAGAAAATATTACGTGTAAAACCCCTTTAACACTAACAACAGCTAAGAGATGGTTTTTAATCGTAACCCTTTTTACAGAGGATGAAATTGAGGTATAGAGAAGTGGAGCAATTTGCCCAAGGTCACATGACCAGTCAATAATGATGCTATGACTTGAAGCCAGGATCCTGACTCTAGAGATCACACTTTTACTCCCTGTACTGGGTTGCTCTGGAAAGCCAGAGAACAGCAGCAGGAGCTACCAACCAGATAAGCTCGGTTAGCTGGCATTCAAGTTAAAGTTAAGAAGCTTGGAGAAAAATGACGAGCCTAAGAGTAATGAGGGTCAAATAAAGCACTGAGCTAAAACCAAGTAAGCACACAGCAACTTGGAAGTTACAAATATCACTGGATAAGTCAAGATGCAAGGTCAAAGGACCAAGCCAATAAAAAAAAAATAGAACCCAAAGGAGAAACAAGGAAAAGAAGAGGAAGAGAAATGCTAATAGACAATAAATATATGATGATATCTATACCAAATTGTTAATAGGGAAGGGATTGCGATTGTAGATAGGGAGTGTGCTATATGAAAGAAAACTGCTTTTATTATGTTTCAGGGTTGTTGAACTCCGAACAAGGAACAATGTTGCTTTTGAAATTTTAAAATTAATAAAAAGAATATTAAAGTATATCACAAAACAAAAAAATTTTGATAGCTATAGATGGAAGGGCAGGGTAGAGAAAGTCAAAATCCACATAAATAAGCTTGGCACAGCAGGGGATCCAAACCCAAGGCACCTAAGGGATCAGAATCTAGGGAGACAGACCAAAATGTCAGAGTGTTGGTTCGAATGAGGAAAACTGAGGCTGAGAGATAGAAGAGTGTTGAGTCCAATGTCACATCATTCATTAGTGGAACAACATAGATGCAAACTTGGCTCCAGGGTATAGGCAGTTCAGATTCCATAGGTTAAAACAAGAAAAGGGCCGATGTGGAGAAACAGGGGCCAAAGAGAACATATTTCCTGACAAGAGTCATAAAAAAAACACATTCAGATTTAAGGGCAAACAGTCCCATGCACTTGTGAATGTGCAGAATCCCTGTGGTCTTTTCCAGGATTTTTCTGTTTTGTAGATTAAGGAGACTGTGGGAAAAGCAGAAAGATGCCTGAGTAGAAAAATCAAGATTTTGTGGATAGGCAGTCAGAGCCCACAATGCAAAGTGATTGCCTTTTCTCTAATACAGTAAACATCCATGAGAAGTTAGGCAAGTAATTTAGTCTCTCTGGGTCTCAGTTTCTCCCTCTCCAAATAAGGTAGTTGTGTAGAATTAGCACTTCCCAAATTGTACTTGACAAAATTCTCAGGGATGAGGGGTGGTGGAGATGGTGGGTGGTAGGTGGAAGGAGTTCCAGTAATACCTCTGTTTGGGAACACCTGCATTCTCTATCCATCTTAGAGAGTTGAGGTGCACATGAAATGGGCATTTGTTCTTTCTGCCCAGCATCTTTTCATCCTATGTCCAGAAACAACCTGTAATATCTGTTTGGGAAGACACTCTTCTCCTACCTTAAGTCCTTCCGGAGTGGATTCCTGACCCCCAGCTCTAAGCATGACATGTGACTCAGTGATGCCAAAGTATGGTGCACACGTGTGTGTGTACCGCCCCCCCCCCCCGCCAGGATGTTGCTAATTGACTCATCGGTGGGCTATGATCTAAGAAAATATTCATACTGAATCAAGACCTTTGCTGAGAATGCTGGGATAAAGCTGCCCATTCTTCTCCATTGGATTTATACTTGGAAGAATATAGCCCTGAAAGCTACTGGTAGTCTTCTTGTCCAATGGGAGAACTTATCCAAGAATAAAGCCACATAATGGAAGCCAGAGTCAAAGAATGGAGCTATGCAAGTTTTTAATCACATCACTTTAGGTAATGAAAGTTTTTTTTCTTTTAATCAAATCCTGATATTACTATCCTGAAATAGTAGAAAAGAAAATGCTTTGGTAAAGGCTAACCTAGGTAATTACTGACAGGCATGCCTTCCTGATCTAGAGTTCCATGATTCTGAGGCAGAAGGATCTTTACCACCAACTGACACCCTAAAAGTTGAAACATAGAGGGTTAATTTGGGGCCCACCCCGTGGCTCACTCGGGAGAGTGGGGTGCTGGTAGCACCGAGGCCGCAGGTTCAGATCCTGTATAGGGATGGCCGGTGTGCTCACTGGCTGAGCGTGGTAATTTGGACAGCTCTGAAAGCACATTAAGCAGCTCTGTAGACCAAAGCAGTGTGCTATACGTTTTTCACCATAGGAATAACTTCAGAATGAACTGAAGATGTTTATTATCATCCTGATGAAAAATTGTTAGTTAAGCAGAACTTATTTAGGGGTGAAAACTTAAGTAAAACAACCCAGGTACTTTCTTTCAAATATGCCTACATTTCTGTCTTTTTTAAAAAATCATGTTTCAAATAATATTTTCTCTAAAGGCTATTAAGTATAAACAATCAGTGTCCAATACAGTTATAATTCTACTTTACTGAAGAAGTTTTTCCTAGGGCTGGCCCAGTGGTGCACTGGAGAGTGCGCTGCTTGGGAGCGCGGCAGCGCTCCCGCCGAGGGTTCGGATCCCATGTGGAGACCGGTTCCCGCTCACTGGCTGAGCGCGGTGCAGGCGCAACACCGAGGGTTGCGATCCCGTTGCCAGTCCCCGGTACGGGCGCGACACCAAGGGTTGCGATCCCGTTAAATTGTTCTCATCTAGATCACATGAATTACTTTCTTAACGTTAACTTAATCTGGAAACAGTGTGACATTTGGTCCTGTAAGCCCTAACAAAACTCTTAATTCACAGCAGCACAGTGATTAGAGAAAATAAACTGAGCTTAGGGATCTAGATATATTTAAATTTATAAAAATTTTTGGGAAAAATATAAAACTTCATACAAGTAAAATGTTACATAAAATGCAGAAATAATAATCCATAGCAGTAATGCTTCATGTCTTCAAGCTTCTAATTTCCAATACTTAGTAAAATAGTGGCAGAGAGGATAAAAGACGGGACTTGGAGTCATGAAGATCTAAATTTAAATCCTGTCTTCACTATTTAACTGCTTTGTAGCCTTGACAATTTATTTAAGTTCTCTGGAATTCTTTTATCTCCTCTGTAAAGTAAGGATAATAATACCTTTCTAGGATAGTTGTGAGGATTGAGAAAATGCATATAAGGCATCTAGTTCAATACCTGGCACATAACAGGTGCTCAATTAAAGCAAATTATTAATATTACTTTAAATTTCTAGAATATTGGGGCACCAGGAAACAGATATATATCCAGCAGGACTCTTCAAGCTGCAAGTGACCAAAAACCCAACTTAAACGAGATGGAGCTGAAAGTGAAATTTATTACCCACACAATTGAAAAATCCAGAGGTAGATTTTTCTGTCTTTTATTTAAACTTGATCTAGTAGCATGGTTGCCACCACCTCTTAGCTTTACTCTTCTCCACACTGGTATGCCACCAGAAGACAATGTACCATTCAGCAACTCCATGCCTATATCTTCTCAGGATTCAGCCCAGCAAAAAAGACAGCAACTCTTCCTGGTGGCTACCATATGAGTCTTGGGCATTTGAACAACTTAGGTCATGGGTCTACTCCTGAGTCAACAAAGTTATTAGGAGGATTTGGTACTCTGATTGGCCAGGACTGAGACACATGGTCTATTCCTGGAGCCCCACCAACTGCATGGGAAAGAGATGGTTCTCAAAAGGGCATTTGGGTAGCTCCCAGAAATAATAAGGAGCAGAAAAAAATAAATATGTATTAGAATTTAAAATAAAATTCTTTTTAAAATAAACTAATAGCAAAATGCCAAATAAGGAAACAGACATTCTCATGAACAAAGGGGTCTTCAAAAAGTTCACAGGAAGATCCATATCATCTTTTAATTCCATTTTTCCATGAACTTTAAAAATTACCTTTGGATTATTCTCAGTGGGCGATTTGGCAATATCTATCAAAAATTCAAATGCATATTCCTTTACTAAGTTTCATTTCATTTATCCTACAGATAAATAACACAAGTGTACTAAAACGTAATTTAAAGAATGACCATTGAAGCATTGACTGTAACAGCAAAACACTGTCCATTGAAATGAAAGTTGTTTAATTATGATAATCCATAGAGAAGAATATTGCCCGATTATTTTTTAGTAAGGTAGACCTGTATGTACTGATATGGAAAGAAGTCTATATAAGTTATCAAACGGAAAAAGCAAAATGCAAGAAAATACATACATATGGTCCTACTTGTATAAATACATAAAAAATATCTGGAAGAATATCCAAAAAATGTTTAACACTGTCTATTGCTGGGGAAGAAGTACTAGGGAGTTAGGAGTATCGGGAAGAAGACATTTACTATTCACTTATATCCTGTGAGGTTTTCATTTGTTTACCTGAGTACACATTACTTTCATTATTTAAAAAAATTTGTCTAAACATACCGGTTCATTGGACTATCTATTAATATGACTCACAATTCACATCACTGGCTCTCAAGAAACAAAAATATTTTGTTTCTATGTGCTGAAGAAACTTATTAAATTACTGAAAACAGATGTAAATGGGATTTTACCGTGAGACTCTATATATTTCCAGAAAGTATGTAAACCTTCTGGTTAAGAAGCGATATATAGTACAGCCACTATGGAAAACAGTATGGAGTTCTCTCAAACAACTACAGATAGAACTACCATACGATCCAGCAATCCCACTACTGGGTATACACACAAAGGAATGGAAATCATATGTTGAAGGGATACTTGCACTCCCATGTTTATCATGGCTGTATTCATAATAGCCAAGATTTGGAACCAACCTAAATGTCCATGAATGGATGGTTTGATAAAGAAAATGTGGTATGGGCCGGCCCGGTGGCGCACTGGATAGTGCGCCGCTTGGGAAGCAAGACGGCGCTCCCGCCTGAGGGTTCGGATCCCACATACAGACAGGTTCCCGCTCACTGTCTGAGCGAGGCGCGGGAGCAACACCGAGGCTTGCNGCTGCGGGTTCAGATCCTATATAGGGATGGCCAGTGCGCTCACTGGCTGAGCGCGGTGCGGATGACACCAC
>NW_007727382.1:283444-307882 GCF_000696425.1 Galeopterus variegatus | reverse complement strand
TGAGGGTTGCGATCCCGTTGCCGGCCCCGGTCCAGTACGGGGGCGACACTGAGGGTTGCGATCCGTTGCCGGACATGGAAAAAGACAAAAAAAAAAAAAGAAAATGTGGTATGGGCCGACCCTGTGGCGCACTCGGGAGAGTGCGGCGCTGGGAGCACAGCGATGCTCCCGCTGCGGGTTCGGATCCTATATAGGGATGGCCAGTGCGCTCACTGGCTGAGCGCGGTGCGGATGACACCACGCCAAGGGTTGCAATCCCCTTACCTGTCACGAAAAAGACAAAAAGAAAGAAAGAAAGAAAGAAAATGTGGTATATATACACAATGGAATACTGCTCAGCCATTTAAAAAAAAAAAGAATGAAATTCTGCCATTTGCAGCAACATGGATGAGCTTAGAGAAAATTGTGAGTTTTTTTTCTTCCCCTGGCAGTCTGGTGGGGGATCTGAACACTTAACTTTGGTGTTATAACACCACACTATACCAACTGTACTAACCCACCAACCCATGGAGAAAATTATGTTAAGTTAAATAAGTCAGGCACAGAAAGAAATACCACGTTCTCACTCATACATGGAAGCTAAAAATCTTGATCTCATAGAAGAAGAGAGTGGAATAGTGGTTTCTAGAGATTAGTAAGGGAAGGGAGAAGGGAAAATGGGAAGAGAGTGATCAATGGATACAAAATCGAAGAGAGATAGGAAGAATGAGATACGGTGTTCTATAGCAATATAGGGAGACTACAGTCAACAACAAATTACTGGAAAACTTCAAATAGCTAGTAGAGAAGATGTCGAATGTTCCCAACACAAACAGGTGACAAATGTTTGAGGTGATGGATATGCTGATAAGATTATTGCACACTGTATAAATGTACCCAAAGATCACAATTGCACTCCATAAATATACACAATTATCATGAGTCAATTAAGAAAAAATAAAAAGAAGAAAAATTTTAAGAGACAGAAGTAGATTAGAGGTTATCAGCAACTAGGGGGAAGAAATAATGAGAAGTTATTGCTTGATGGACAGAGTTTATGTTTAGGATGACAAAAAAAGTTTTGGAAATAGACGGAGGTAGTGGTCATACATCATGGTGAGTGAAATTAATTCCACACAACTGTATGTTTAAAAATGCTTAAAATGGTAATCCTTATATTATATATATTTTGCCAAAATAAAAAAAGAGAGAAGCAATATAATGTTTTCATGCTAATCTAGCAAATTATCTGGGCTACTGAATCAACTTGGTTCATTTATTTACTTTGTTTATCGGTCAGACCAGCCCATCATAAGATTTTGCCACTATAAATTGGCCCCTGGGCTAACTCATGCAGGCAGGCAGCAACTCCGTCAACCCAATAATTAATCGGGCAGTCCTCCTCCATATGTCACGATGACTATTCATTAAAGCAATGCATATGGTTCTTACCTACATGTGCTAGCTTTTTGCTTTTATTCCATGGTTCGACAAATTTATGAACTTTAGATCCAGTGGAACACAGAAAAATTGGTATGGAAGATATTATAATTAGGCTAACACTTTAAAATAGGAAAAGAAAAATTAAAATTGAGAAGAGATGTTGTCATTAACAGTAGAATTCATGACACAAACACATAGTGAACATCTGTTGATTGCCTTTTTCTTTCTTTTCTTTTTTTAGTGGCTGGCCAGCATTGAGAGCCATACCATTGACCTTGGTGCTATCAGCAATACACTATACCAAGTAAGCTAACCAGCCAGCCCTGATTGCTTTCTATGTACAAGATATGAAACTAGACCCTAGAAACATAAAAGGATATGAGGGTACTTAAAAATTTCCTGGGAAAACGGAATTAAAAGATTATACTAATCTTTTCATGAACTTTTTGAAGATCCCTTGTACATACAACATCATCCATACCCAAAGTCTTACTTTTGTTTGAAGAGATACCATACATATTGAAAAAAATTAGTAATGGCATAAAGTTATCACTGGTCCTGTGGATTAGATGTCCTCCCCAAAATCCCTGAAGCTTAAATTGTGTCCCCCAAATTTCCAGGTATTGGAAACTTGGCCTCCACTGTGACTGTTGGGAGGGTGGGAAATCTTATTATGGTAATTGAAAGGTGGGGCCTGGAAGAGGTGATTAGATTATAGAACCGTGCCATAGTGAATGGATTAATAATGGTCAGTGGCATGGTTCTGAGGGCTTCAAAAAGGGAGCATATGAGAGTCTCTCTCTGCTCTGCCATTTTGCACTGTGATATCCTGCCATCACAGTTGCCACCACCAAGGACTTCACAAAATGTGTTCCTTGGACTTTAGACTTTCCAGTCTCTGAAACCGTAAGCAATAAATTTCATTTTCTTTATAAATTACCCAGTTCCAAGTATTTTGTTATAAGCAACAGAAATGGACTAATGCCACTGATGACTGCCACATATTTTTCATCATGAAGATTCTCATTCAAGATGTACAGAACATCTTAGTAGTAGTCATGAGTGAGTAAAGTATATCATACTGTATATGTCATACATACTGCACAGAAATTAAACATACCATTTGCTAAAATAAGAAATGAAGATTACCAAATTGAATTGACCATAATAATATAAATTTATATCATAAGTTACTAAGCTTAGCTATGCAGAATATAATTCCATATGATTTGTTGAAGAATGTACATAAGAAGCCAAAACACTGATTTGGAGGAGATCCTTGAATTGTCACTCTGAGTGACATAAAATATAATAATAGCTAAGATTTACCTGTTCTAACTTTTACATATATGTATAAAATATATAATATTCATTTGTATAATAAATGAATACATATATTTATTTAACCCTCACAATTCTATGATGCAGGTAACATTATTATTCCTACTTTATAGATGAGAAATCTAAGGCACTGAGAAGTTAAGTATTTTGCCCTAGGTAACTGTCAGGATCAGACTTCAAAACTAAGTAGTCTGACTCCAGAGTCCATGCCCAAAACCGCTATAACAAGTGTAATTATTTTCCCTAAATTATCACTTTGTTCATAGTATTAAGGAGAAAATACAGGGCAAAGAATAGAAAAGTCATGATTTCTTCCTCCATTCTATAATTCTGCACTTTCTCTGTGGTCCCAAGCTGTGCCTTGCACATAATAGATGATCAATAAATAACCCATCCTAAGAGGGGACTGAGAGAATAGTATTTGTGACCCTTATTCCCCACTTGTCTTCACAACCCCTGACCACATTGCTTTTTCCTAGAATCCTGGTAGAGATGGTTGCTCTCTTGCCAGAGTTCCAAACAAGAAGCATAGAGTATTTGAAATAAAAATAGTATGTGATAAAGCAGGGCACTGGTCTGGGAAAGAGACCTGACACTGTTTAATTATACAACCTTGGAAATGAGTGTTCATATTTGTCAAATGAAAGAGTTGAATTAGATGAGTGATTTTCAAACTGTGCTAAGAAGGAAGGAAGACAAGTAAGCATGTGAACAGGTGTGTCCTCTCTGGCTTCAGAGAGAATAACTCCCCTTAAATCTGTTTTACATATTAAGTATATGAGATTTTTGTTTGCATAAAGGAACTCAAGGCTTTACAAAGTTTGGAGACCACTATATTTGATCAAATTCTTAAGTACTGTCTCATTTCAAATATTCTATCCCTCTTGACTGCACAGGCACACTCCAATACATCAGACCATTTGTCTGTTCCAACCTGTTCAAGAGACATTTTAACTGAATCTTAGAATTCTTTCCATCATTACAATTCTGGATCTGTCCTTTCAAAAAAAGAAATTGATTTTTTTTCCTCTACTCACATTTATCAGTTCATTTTTTGGAGGCTCTCCTTTCCACATCCTTAAATAAGTAAATAGGATAACTGTGGTAATTGCCTGACCTGCAAAGTGTATAGAACTTCAAGGTTAATGTTCCTGGCACAAAATTTTCGCTACAAACAGCAGAATTCCTCTAACCCTTTGCTGAGGCATCGGTTCAATAGTAAGAGAAAATCATGCCACGTACTGAATTACTCAAAAGAGAATTATCCAAGTCCCCTGATGATCTAACTATGGCTAAACCGTACTCCAAAAAGAACTATCTTAAAGAACTTCAGGAAAGGCCCTCAACCATAGACATAGTAGAAGACCCAAATACTCATATTTAACAAAACAAAAAACAAATTCTATATATAGATCCAAGAATTGGTACAGTCCTACCCCAAATGTTATGCTAATTCCCTGTTTCATTTTATAATTCTGAACTAACTTCCAAATGAATGAAAAGAATTGTTACTATTAAGCCTATCCATTCTCTGAAATTCCTTTAATCAGTTTTCATTAAGGACTGTCAAACACATACATCATTTAAGGACTTTTAAATCTAAATTTTATTGAAGATATATTACATATGGCTTAACATGTCAGTTCAGCAATAGCCATCAGCAATAAGCATTACTCCAAGAGTGGGATTAATTAAATTTCTAGCAAACACAGTGATCCAAATAGCAAAGAAAAATCCTGGGCACTGAGCCCAGATTTCCCACCCTCTCTTCTGGTGTGGCTCATCTGTCCCTCTCAGATAAACTAGACAACCAACAATCTTTCTTCATTATTAGCGAATGTGTAGATGTGCAATAAATGATCAGACTTTTTCATCAGGTGTCCTATTAAATTTTTTAAGCAGAAAAAAACTGCACAAAATCAAATTGCCCCATGAAAGGTATTTTTAAAACCAAGGAGAAATATAGTTTTCAGAAATAAAAGGTTACTCCCCATGGTAATCAGCAGTTCTCCTCTAACTTGACTTTACCACTTCTCCAGTGACAAGCTGAGAGATGATCCTGTTCTATAATTATAAACCTGTCTTTGCTATGTTATGAAGTTTTAAAGTATTCCAGCTTGTATATTACAGTGAATATGAATCTCAGCTCCACAGAAACCAAGATATTCAGAGCAAACTCATGGTTGGTCTTGGTCCCACAGATATTACTGTTTTTGTGCTCATGAGTTAGGACTGACACTCCAACCTTGAATCTTAGCTCAAGATCTGATCTTGATTTTTGTGATCTTAATCTAGGCACTAATCTATTTTAATGGTGAGGAGATAGGAAGAGCTCCAAGCAGAATATTTACAAAGGGTCTTATTCATCAAACATTCATAGTACCTCTCTCAGCTCCCAGCAGCAGCTACTTGGTGACACAATACATCTATCTACCCAAATCAAAAATGACCTGTCAACGACTATTTCTTATCATCACCAAATCTGCATTTCTGGGATACAATGTACCTTAAATTTCAATGGGAAGGCTGTTAATAAAGTAAAATCTTTGAAACTAGAGCTTCTGACAAAAGGAACAAACAGCGAAAGAGCAGCATATTTGTAGCCTAAAAAGTTTTCAAAGCACGATCAAGTACATTACATAATTTTATCTTTCCAATAAAGTTATAAGGTGGTTATGGCCTTAAGTAAGTCACTTATCTTCTGTGAACTTCAGAATCCTCACCTTTAAAATGGGGATAATATTTCACAGGGTTGTTGTTAGCTAGAACAAAATAACATAGGTGAAGTACTTGGTACAGAGTAATTTCTCAATAAATGGTATCCAGGTTTTTTTAAATTATTCTTCCTATAAATAGGAGAAATATTGCTCAGAGAACATAAGTAACCAGTCCAAGGGCATTCAATGTGTAAATTTTATTGAGTACCTGCACAGGAGTGTGGATAGAAAAATGTGTAAGATCCAATCTCTGGGGGCCGGCCCGGTGGCGCACTGGATAGTGCGCCGCTTGGGAAGCGCGGCAGCGCTCCCGTCCGAGGGTTCGGATCCCACGTACAGACCGGCTCCTGCTCACTGGCTGAGCGAGGCGCGGGAGCAACGCCGAGGCTTGCGATCCCGTCGCCGGTCCCCGGTCCGGTACGGGGGCAACACTGAGGGTTGCGATCCGTTGCCGGACACGGAAAAAAGACAAAAAAAAAAAAAGATCCAATCTCTGCCTTCTATCTAGGAACTCAGACTCACCCTTAGTAAGAAAAACAAGTTCTAGAACCAAATGTTCTTTTCATTCCATTCTGATGCAAATCTAGAAAGAAAGAGGTAAACTTAGACCCATGTCAACTAACATTTCTTTGGTGAAAAGCATTCTTCCTATGCAGTAGATTTTGTTCACTGTGGTTAAGGGTATTGATGTCCCTGCCCCAGCAATCTCAATCCCACCCTCACTATGAGGAAATCTTTTTTTTTTTTTTTTTTTTTGGTGGCTGGCCAGTGTGGGGATCCGAACCCTTAGACCTTGGTGCTGTAACATCGCACTCTAACCAACTGAGCTACCCAGCCAGCCAAGAAATCCTTAATAGTGGGATTTTCCTCCTCTGACCGGAAAATTCCTTGTTTTCGTGTAACGCTGTACATTTTCAACTACTCTAAGTAACCTAATTTAACTAACTAACCTAATCTTCCTCACAATTCTCTGAAGTACTGAATTAGAGAAGAGGAAATTGAGACACAGCTATAATTGTCATAATCCAGACTAGAACTAGATCAGTAGCCTCATACTAGTTTAATTGCTAGTTTAAACCTGCCCAGTAAACTACAGTGACCTATACTGAAATATTCTTGTACTTTCATATAGGTTCCTTTTCTTTCTATTTTCTCTGAGTCTCCATGGCACAGTCTAATTCTCCTAGGGGGTCTAATACTGAACCTTGCATTTGAGGGATTCCCTCAGGCAATATGTTTATTCAATAACCCATGTAACATAATATAATATCACTATTTCACATATGGCTATTACTTTTACATAGGCTAGATCCATAAAGAGAGATGGAGAATGATATTTTGCATTTGTTTAGCACTCTTTCAAAGTGCTTTGATATCTATTATTCAGAGAGGGAGAATGGAATTTGAATTTAAGAGTAGAAAGGATGTTAGATATTCTCAAATCCAGTGTTTTTTAACCATCTTTGAATCACTTGCATATTTGAGAATCTGTCAAACACCAAAGACCTCATACCCAGAAAGATGTACATATGAATATATACCCCAAAAGTTACATTATTTCAAGGGGATTCTGCTCTTATTTGAAAACTCTCACTTTACAAATAAGGAAGCTACTATTTATAATAGCATCCCAATGAGGAGGCAGAGCAAGGATTATTATCTATATTTTCCAGACCTGGAAACTAAGGTTCAGAGAGGTTTCAAGACTTACAGCTAGTTAACAGCAGGAGCAGAACCCAGGATTCTGGACAGTCTATGTCTTATTCTTCCAGATCACATCATGGTCCCACAGCACTACGCTAGAATCTCTTCACCATAAGAAAGATTCCTACAGTCAACAGTTTATTTTACCCTCCATAACACACATAATTCTTGACCTCCAGTGAAAAAATTCCAAATACAAAAACTGTTCACAATAGTAGCTCATTTCTTTATAGAGTTCCGGAAGGTTTCAGTTATCACTGACACAGTAAATATTGAAATTTAGAAATCAGAATTGCAAACAACTCTATAACTTCTACACTGCTAGTTAAATACCAAGCTGACCAACTTCTCCTTTTAGCAGTAAATGAGTATCCCTGAACCCAAGCAAAGAAGGCAAAAATGCTAGCACTTCTCTTGGATGGGTGTGGGAAGGTAGTATTAGCACACTATAATTATATCTAACACATAGGAGGTGCTCAATAAATATTTGCTAAATGAATAAATGGATTTGCCAATAAATATCAGTGAGTTTTTCAAATATTTTATTTTTTCACTTTCAAAAGTTATATTTAAACTAGGAATACACTCAAATACTGTACCTTTCAATTAAGGTCTAAGTTAGACTAGCAACAGCATATTCAATACTAAACTAAACTATACAAAAAAACAACTATTTTTTCAAAGTGTTCATTTAGATTTGATCAAAACAGTGTATGTCATTAAGATTGTGGTTCTGATTAATTTTGTTACTATTTATACAATCTCCCCATATCAATAAATATATGTAAAATATTTATTGGGAAGAATATACCTTACATATGTAGAAAATATTTAGATATGTCAAGAATGTTATAACATTTATGATAAATTTTAAATTTTTTCAACAAAATGACTATTCACATTTAATTTAATCTCCCTTAATATCAGACTGTCTTGCTATCCTCGAGATTTCCATGCTTCAAGAAGTCTTTACTTGTAAGCCAAAAGCTTCCAGAGTATGTTCTAGGGTGTTGAGCATTTTGGTATTTAGAAAGAATCAAAGAAGCTGTGTTTTAGCATTGCTCATTCATGCTGGCTTTAGTAGACCTCAAGTCTGAATTTTAATGTTTCATCATAGCAGTTTTTCTGTAATAATCTGGATAGATTAAGAATTTTTTACAAAACAAATGCTTAATAAGGCAATAAACCTGCTGAAGAAATAAATTAGCAGGCAGGTTATGCTTTTAGGATATCTACACTTCAGAAAAGGTATTGTACCCACTCTACCTAGTGATTAGGTTTATATTGCAATGTGACTCATATGACTCACTGTACTGAATAAAAATTTAGGCAATTAGTGATCTTATTTCTTAGGAAGAACTGCTTGCTATCATATATTAACACAGATCTTGCTGAATTAAAATTGTTCACAGTCAGCAAAAATAATTTCTGCACTGTAATGAAATAATGAAATAATTATATGCAAGGGAGGATTCGTGATCTTTTTAATTATTCTATTCTTCATTTTTAAAAGGGCTATTTGAAAACGTACTCTTATAATTGATTGCTATAAATCAGTCAAACTCATTCTAAGGATCATAAATATTCTAACTTTTAAAAGACAAAGAAATGCTAAATATTCAATGGAATACTTCAATATTCAGAAAATTTAATCTGGGGGGAAAGGATAGACTGCTCTTCAGAAAATAAAAAAGTAAATTTGTTGTCCCATGAAAAATGAAATATCTTGAATGTCAGTAACAGAAATGGAATTAACAAGAGATCTTTTTATTGTTTTTTAAGGTCATTAGGCTGTGAATTCTATAATTATGGAAATTGTCAGTCCAGTTCTGTAAGAATGTTTGCTCCCATCCATAAGGTAGTGGAATGTTCAATCAGTCTCTCTCGTGGGAAAGTTAGGTCATAACTGTAAGTGTACCAGCAAAATTGAATTAAGCAAGAGATTTCATTAGTATTTATAGCCAGAAGGCATCTGTAAAAGTACAGGGCAAAGAAGTTATGTGGAAGTCAAAGGAGAAAAAAAAATGGGTTTCTAGTGACAAAGGCGAATCTGAAAGAGATATAAGTGTATAATGAATAAGAGCTATTGAACGCCACTGCAAAGAGGGAGTTGCAAAGATGTCAAATATTGATTTTCTTGTGTATGCCTTTGGACTACATATGTAATTGTTTGGATTTGCTGTCTTCATGGTACAACAATATTTGTTGTCAAAGGTTAAAAAGCATGATGTAAAATAAGCTAAAAACTGAGAAATCTGATGGAGAATATAATAATCCTCCACTCAGAATCTCGTTAAGAGGTCTCTGGGTTTTCTTGCAAAAGAACATTTTTAATTTAAAAAATGGTATATATTTTTCAAACAGAACACAGAATCCTTATTGTTAGTTATTTATATTATCAAAAATCATTTGATTGACTTTCAGCATCATTTTTAATTAAACTAGGTGTTCACTTATTTTATTGAATATTCTTAAAACCATATGTCTAATTTTGAAAGTACACTTAAACCACACTTAATTTTTTCAGTATGATTATGATGATTATAATATGATTATAAGTCAATTAACACTATACTGATAATAAAAATTCCAATGTTACTCCTGTAAAAGAAATCTTTTCTATAACATTTTCCTTTTCACCACTAAAACTTCAGAAAGAAAACTTATGTTTTAAAGTCTATATATAAGCATATATATTCAATAACAAATTTCAAACTCAACTAATCAAATTAATAGTCAAGTGAGTACGTTCAGTAGATAAACAAAATGCTTTTTTTCTAATATTTTTAGAGGTTATTTTCCCTTGAAAATATGACTTGAATTTAATATTTAAATATTTAAGATTAAATATTTAAAATATTAAAAAATATTCAAGTCTTAACAAAGAATGTTAACTATCATAATGATCTTTTTAAACAACAAACTTATTTATTTCATTTTTCTGATTTTGTTATCATTTATTAGGAACTTGAATATTTATTAATATTATCTTATTCTCTTTCCTACCTCAGGAAGTTTAAAAACAACAGTCAAACTCTTCAGGGGGACTTTATTGCACTTAAAACCACAATAACCACAATGACCACAAATTAAGAAAAGAAAAAATTTTTTTAAAGTATGAGACATTTTAGGCATTAGCAGGGGACAGGGATATAAATAAGGGAACAGTATAATATATGGCCGAAGCCTATCATTTTACCAGTTCAGAAAATACTACATAGGAAAACTGCAGAGAAGACTCTTTCTGCAGCACAAATAAGTTTCGGTTTTTATTTTCAACGTCTCACTCTTAACGTTATTAAAATTTAATAGTAAAGTAAAACAGACTGACAACATTTTAAGTCTAGTGAAACTCAAGATATTCTTTTTCCAGTGTTTTGGAAGCATGTAGGACACGAAAGAGATAATCCAACAGAAATGGCAGCTTCTCTCCGAGGTAAATACTTGTCAGAAACAAAACATAATTCAATTGCACTCCTTTTCTGAAAAGGTTGCTTGTGGAATATCCATCATAAAGTCATTTCTATTTCTTAAGAGCTATTAGTGCCTGGTCCCTCGGCTTCATTAAGACTCTCTTTTTCAATATGTTCTTTTATTTTAGACTGCATCCCACTTCTCAGCTACACAGGGCACATTGCAATTTCTCAGCTCCCGAGGGAGATGTCAGCCACGCCCCCCAATGACTGACATGCAAGGACAAGGTAGCAATGGAGAGGAAGGCGGATTTGTTGGTACTAAGTCAGAAACATTTTTTAAACCCTAGAGGTTAAAAGGGAGTTTGGCCAAGCCTCAGAGACAGAGTGCTATATCATTTAGTTGACACTAACGTTACCATGCTCCCCATTAGGAGGGTATGAGTCTCCTGGCCCGTTAATCTCACCCAATGTTCTGGTGGAGCTAAAGAAGCTAGAAGTTTTGAGAGTCCCTGCTGCCAGACCTCAGTGTTGCCTAAGCAAGCATTAAGAGATTATGGTAATAATAGGTGTGCTTACACCAAATAAAAGGTTTCATTAATCAAGCCATATTGAGATAAACCTGTCACTGGACAGAGGAGACCAGAAATCAAACGCTGTGAAAGTTCTGACAGATTGTTAAATAGAAACCCTTTAAAATAGAATTTAATTTACTGTGATATTATAGATATTTATGCATCAATAGGCAAGTGCAGATTGAGTTCAGAGGTCAGCTCTGGTATTTGAAAAATAAAAGCACAGAATGAAAGAAAAGGTGACAGTTACCTTTGTCTGAAATTAGGGTTCATTAGACTAAAGGTTTTAACTGATTCATGTAGGGAACTGAAGCACGGCATGTGATGTAGTGCGCAATATTGGATAACAGGCACATCCAATTAAGGGATCTTCATCCTGTTAAAGACTTGTCTACAAACTTAAAAAAAAAAAAACAAAACCCAAGGGCCAGCCACAGAACTGCGCACGTGGTCGTAGTGGTCCTCTCTCACACCCCCATAGGTGAACATGCTTCCTTTGTTTCATTCTGATTAGGAGTGGCAGATTTTGTAGTCAGACAGACCTAGTTCAAATCACAGCTTTACTCCCAATGACTCATGGGAAATAAAAGAAAACAACAAAAACAAATAACAGCTTTGCTACTTACTGGCTATATGACTTTTCGCAAGTTACCTTCTTTTAGCTTCACCATCCTAACCATAAAACAAAGACATTGCCAGTGCTACCTCATGGGGCTGCCATGAGGCTTGAGATCAAGTTAGCAAAGCATTTAGCACAGTGGCTGGCAGTCCTCAACATCAACAGTTATTTGTTCTTCCTTTTCCTTCTCCTTTCTTCTCTCTCTCTCTTCTCTTCCCCCAGACCCTTCTTTGCCTTTTGTCCCTTCTTCCTTTTTAATTATTGCCCTGCCTATCCCATAGGACCCACCACTGGCACCAGCAGCACCTCCAGGCATTCTGTAGCCTTTGTGGATTGAAGGGCCCGCTGATCTTTGGTTTGCGGGCAGAGTTCAAAATGAAGTTATAAAAGGCCTGTTCATTCATACCGCCTCATTCATGAAAGATTGTTGGAAGTTCTCTTGGCTCTAAAATGTCTGAAACTTGCTTGTTCAAACTGACAGAATAAAGTTCTGCATTCTACAAAATTGATCCACAGGTGCCATCTTTCCTTAAAGCCAAATCAGCACATTGCCACAAATTTCTTACAGACTAGTACCTAAAAATGTGTGACAAATCACTAAGAAGAATTGTTTAATAAAATTTTTTAAAGAATCCCACACCTCTAATGTTTCATTCTAGCAATTTGACATTACGTATTTCAGTCTCCTAATTCATGTTTCTAACACTTCTATACTTCCTGGGTTTTGTTTTGTATTTTAATGTTTGTCTCTTAGTATCTCTGTCCCATTCCATTTATCTCAGTTGAAAGAAAATGGAAGTCATTAAAAAAAAAGTTTGAATAATATATCAGTGAATAATAGTTGTAGAATGGGGTCATTGCCGAAAAACAGAGAGAGCACCTTACCAATATGTGGAAGTCAGCATACAATCCTGTTATTACCATTCCCAGGTCACTAGAAAACAGTCAAGATGATCCAAAGTGCCACAAAGTAGCTATCTGTCTTTGAAAAAGTCATCTGTTTTCCCTGAACTCTCATGCTGGGTTAGGTGCACCTCCTCTATACTCTACCTAAACCCTGAAATTTGAACCCTTCCCACATTATTGAAATTATCTGACCCATGTATATAAACTATTTATAGGCAGAGATGTTATTATCTTATTTATCCCCTGGCCAGTGGTGATGTTCTTGACAAATGTTTGCTGAATTGATTTAAAATATTCATATCTAGAGGATGGCTGGTTACCTCAGGTGGTTAGAGCATGGTGCTGGTAACACTATGGTCCAGGGTTCAATCCCTATACTGGCCAGATGCCAAAACAAACAAAAATTCATATCTAGGCCTGAGTTAAATGATCCCTTGCAACTCCCTCCTCTTTTATTAATTGAAAGTGGCATAATTGACCTGTGTGTAAAGATAAAAGGACTCAGACCACTTGAAATGATTTAATACTAAAACAGGAGCTCTCAGAAAACTTCTCTTTAAATAAAATTTGCTCAAACCATAACTCTCTTTTGAATTTGTTGGTGTCATTTTGGACTTACTCTTTATTTGTATTTTAATAGAGTCATATTTCAAAGAGAAGTAGAAAAAGAAAAGTATGTTTCAATTCTTAGCCACCACTATCCCCTCCAATAAATAAATCATTTAAATTTTCTGATCCTCAGTTTCCTGTTTAATAAAATAAAAAATGCTGAATAAATTCCAAGTGTAGATACAGTATTTGTTTCCAAGAATCAAATTTCATAATAAAAACATCTACATTTATTAGTATTATTATAGCTTTTTTTGGCAGCTAGCCAGTACAGGGATCAAACTCTGGAGCTTGGTGTTATCAGCACCATGTTCTAACCAACTGAGCTAACCGGCCAATCCAATTATTATTATTATAGCTTTAAAGTTGAGAATGTTTAACTTTTGTCTTATCAATTGTATTAGTTATCTATTGCTGCATAACAAATTATCCCCAAAATTTAGCAGCTTAAGACTATAGGCATCTATTATCTCACATGCTTTCTGGGATCAGGAATCTGACAGTGGCTAAGCTGAGTGGTTCTGGCTCAGGGTCTCTCATAAGGTTGCCATCAAGCAATCAGCTGGTGCCACAGTCACCTGAAGGTTTGACCAGGGCTGGAAGATCCGCTTCCAAGATGATTCACTCACATAGCTACTGGCAGAAAGCCTCCTTGCCACTTGGACCTCTTATGGAACTGTCTGAATGTCTTCATGACCAGGCAGCTGGCTTCCCCCAGAGTGAGGGATCCAAGAGAGTTTAAGGCAGGAACCACAATACATCCTATTAGCTAGCCTTAGAAGTGGCATATCATTATTTCCACCACTTTCCATTGGTCACACAGACCAACCCAGATACAATGTGGGAATGTACTACATAAGGCCATGATTACCAGGAGGCAAGGGATCATTAGGGACCATCTTGGGGCCTGGCTACCACACCAGTAAAAATTAATATCCATATCAATAAGCAGAGAAGTAATAATTCCCTGGTTTTTCAGGGGGTGAAAAGCCAGAGACCAGATGATTTCCCAAGAACTGAATTAAACTCTGTATTAAGCTACTTCAAATAATAATAAATTAATCAAATAATTGGATGTAATTGAGGTTCTGACTCCTTATTTGAGTTCAAACTCCTATGTCCTGTGGTTTTTATATCCAGAACTCTTCAATGTATTACTTATCCCCTGAATTCACCAAAAACAAATTCACCTTCCCCAACTTTACCTATAACTGCAGCACTTGAGGTTAGGGGAAAGTCATATTTCTCCTAAGCAAAAACCAACATCAACAACCAAGATAGAAAATAAACCCACACCTATGCATATATGTGCTAGCAATGCAGATCAAATATTCAGTAGGTAGCACTTAATTTTATTGTATCAGTTATTTTCAATACATTATCTGGTTGTACAAGGATCATATGAAATTAGATTCTTTGATTTTCAACTGGAGAGTATAGAAGTCTGAATCTCTGTGGTTCTGACAAATCCATCTCCATCAAAAGATAATACATTCTATATTCTACTTCCTATGTCCTGCATACTGAAAAAGGAAACTGGGAATTGAGATCTTGGTTCCAGCCCTATCTCTGCCATTAACTTGCTGCGTGATCTCTAGCAGGTCACTTGGCATTTCTGATCTTCAACTCTTCCAGGGCTAAAATAAGTTCTACAGTTCTGATTCATGTGTGTTTTCAGATGAGCCCAGCTTGCTTATCCTTATCTACTTTCACCTGCAACTCTAATGTCACTGAGTTTTATGCTATATTGCATCAGAAAGCAATAGGACAATAGCTATTCTGAATTTATATCAGGCTTTCCTCCCTCTCCCCTCCCCATCTCCCTGAATACTGCTGGAAAATACTTTGTAATATTCACTATGGGAGGCTAAACAGAAACAAAAATACTCAGCCAGTAACAATGGAACCTAATTGGAGATAAATTTAGGTACATGAACATTTTTTAAAAATGTTTTTTAAATGGTCTTAACAAAAAATGATTGCTTGTAGAATAGACAGAAAGATGTCTTTCCCCAAAGGATTCACTCTTCACTATGTTTGGCAGCATGATGAAAGGCAGAGGAGTATGACTCCATGGCAGTAGAGGATATAATACTCTCATCAGCTGGCAACCAATTTTCCTTAGAGGAGGTACAGGCACAGCTAAGTCAGGACAAAAGTTATGAATGTCCCTGAATTCCCACGGGAAAAGAATGCTGTGCAAAGAAGAGAATCTCATCTATTGGGCCTAGACAAGCTTGAGGAAGAAAGAAAAGTCCTTTAGCAATTTCCCGACAAAAAGAAAAAGGAAGATATGTAAGAATGTGCGGGAAAGAAATAAAGGTAAAGAAGAGAAAGGTTAGAGAAAGAAAATGGCAGGAAAGTGCAAGAATGAAAGGAAAGGAGGGGAAGAATTGTCCAGGACCAGAAACTCATCAAGAGAGCTTTGATTGTCCTGTTCAGTAAAGTGCCCCCACCACCTTCCTCAGTATCTGGTGTACAGCAGGTGTTCAGTACATGTTGAATGAATAAAAGAATGAGGATAAAGGAACAAGAAACAGCTTTGAAATAGGCAGGATATTCATCTGCTTCCAGCTATGCACAACTCCAGCCCAAAATCTCACAACCGAACAATGGATGTGAGCAAGGTAAGAAAAGGCAGATGGATCAGTACTAATCTATTACCTGTCTGGAAAAAAAAAAAGAAAGAAAAGAAACACAGTCCTGCTACTATATACCCTGTCACTTTCTTATTTTCTTTTGTATATTAATAATATGTTTCAATTAAGCACCTCATAAATATTTTAGAGTCTCCTGTTAAGGAAGAAATAACATATAAACTTTATTTATATGCCAGTTCAAAAGAATTTGATGGTTCTAAAAAAAAAAGAATACTTTATTTAATTAATTTATTTATTTTTTGGTGGCTGGCTGGTACAGGGAACTGAACCCTTGACCTTGGTGTTACAAGACCATGCTCTAACCAACTGAGCTACAGGCCAGCCCAAGAAGCACCTTACTTGTCCATAGAAATCACATGGTCGTCTATGTCATCTCTTAGAGCTCTGCCAATATATCAGTATTAAAATAAAATTGTCAAGAAAAAGCAACTGAGTAAAAACTATAGTATTTAAATGTTTTTTAGGACTTTTATCCTTCTGCAGAATTAGTCGGGTTTTTTTGCAGATTTGGTTCTTTGGTTAAATACTGACACAAGATCAAACTGCATTTGCAGTTTGAAACCTCAGTTCATTCCCCTTCAACAGATATTTTAGATCTTTGTCTAACACAACTATCCCTTTAGGACCAGTCAGATTGCCATAGTAATTGTTCAGTGACCCCAGTTGTTGCAACTTTGACACAGGAATGACCACAGTTCTAGGTCAGCTTTCATTTCACCCAGAAATGAAGATGCATTAACAAAAGCGGGACTACACACACAGACAGAATCACAAACACAGTATCTGTTATAGAGAGGAAATAAATAAAACAGTATCCATTTTAATACCACATAAAGACTCAGATTGAAAATATTATTTTTTCCTTCATCATTCCTCTCTTTTAAAAACACAAAAAAGATCACTTCCACACAGCATTTTAATCATAAATGTCTTTGTTTAAATTAATTATAGTCTTCAGTGGAAATAAACCAAGCAGCCTGTTAATAACCTATAGAATGTTTTTCTAAGTTCATATCTTGAAGTAAATAAATATTTTAGAAACAAGAAAGAGATTAATTTTTTCTTAATAAAATGAATTTCAAATTATCTGTTTTTATGTCACCTTAAAATTTGATTTTTGTTTTGTTTTGTTTTTGTTGGCTGGCCAATCTGGGAATCTGAACCCTTGACCTTGGTACTATAACACCATGCTCTAACCAACTGAGCTAACAGGCCAGCCTGAGATTATTTTTAACAGAGAAACTTTAACAGTAAACATGTTTATAAAATTGGCTACAATTATGAGGAATTGAATTAAAATTTATCTGTAAAATGAAAGAAACATACATTTCAATTCTGTGCCCACCCACACGCTAAGTGGAGGAGTGTAAAAGTGAGATGAAACACTCAAGGATATAAAATACAAGATAATATATACTTAAGCAATAAGTTCTGCATGTTCACATTTTATCAAAAAGAGAGCTAGTTTTTAAATTAGCCAACATTACATTCTAAGAGGGGGCCAGAACATTAATTCTTTAATTCATTTTAGTAGTTTTCCTTATGTAGATTTGTGTTCTCATCTAGAGCTTCTCAATAAATTAATATTGAAATCATGTCAAGCATCTTTTGCAACCATAATGGTATGAAACTAGAAATCCATAACAGGAGGAAAACTAAAAAATTCACAAATATGTGGAAATTTTTAAAAAATGCTCCTGAATAACCAATAGGTCAATGAAGAAATTAAAAGGGAAATTGAAAAATATCTTCGTGGTTCAAGTGCAGTGGTGTTTACAACTAATTGATCACAACCAGTTACAGATTTCTTTGTTCCTCTACATTCCCACTGGTTCACTTGACTTGCCTTAGAAAAAAATTTTTTAATTATCTTGAGACAAACAAAAATGAAAACACCATATACTAAAACTTATGGGATGCAGCAAAAGCAGTTTTAAGAGGGAAGCTCATAGCAACAAACTCCTACATAAAAAAAAGAGAAGGATATCAAATAATATACCTAACATTAAATCTCAAAGAACTAGAAAAGGAACAACCTAAGTCCAAAGTTAGTAGAAAAAAGGAAATAATAAAGAACAGAAATAAATGAAATAGAGACTAGAAAAATATAAAGGACCAACAAAACTAAAAGTTGTTTTTTTTGAAAAGAAACACAAAATCAACAAACCTTTAGTTAGACTAAGAAAAAAAGAGAGAAGACTCAAATAAATAAGATCAGAAGGAAAAAGGAGATGTTATACTGATAGCACAGAAATACAAAGGATCGTTGTTGGCTAATATACCCTCCGCCAGAAAAGTAAAATGGCGTTAAATACCAAGATACACAAAATGGCACCTGAGAAAGTTTCCCAGAAAACCCCCACCCAGAAAAATCCCCTAGCTGCCACGTCACCCTCCCACACATGCAATTTTGCCCACCTATGAGAAAGTCCCAGCTCAGCTTAAACCCGCTCCTTCCCTCCCCTTTCTTCTTAGCCAATAGGAACAGTCCAGCTCAGCTTAACTGGATTTAAAAGCCCCCCCCCCACTCTCCCTGTGGCTGCTCCCACTTTCGAGCGGGCAGCCTGCTTGTTCATTTTGCCTGCCTAATACACTTTGGTTGAGTCCCTGTCTCCTGGTGTATCTTATTTTGCGCTCGGGCCAGGGTTTTTCCTTTCATTGCTGCCATGACTCGAATGGGTTACCCCACCCCTAGTGGGATCCCATCCGTTTCTCTGCCCATGGCCCGGAGCCCACACCAGTGACAACACTCAGCCCAGCCCTTCTTCCCAATTGCCACCAGCACATCCAACACCGACCTTCTAATCGGTGAGTCTTTGGATTACCGCTTTCATTTCTCTCTGTCTCTCTCTGTCTCTGCCTGTCTCTCTCTCTCTCTGTCTCTCTCTCTCTCCCTGGGACTCGGCTGGGTAAAGCAGGGTCTGCCCTTTCCCTGCCCTCTCATTCACTGCAGGGTTTCTTGTTTCTGCCCTCCAGGTACTGGCAAGCCCTGGCGCCAGGCGCCCCAAAGCTCTATGACCCTCTAGGGTCCCTCAACTGCCAGAAACCGGTGACAACTGCTTTTGGTGGTTTGAGACCTCTCAATACCCCAACCAAAGCGGGGATGCCCCTTTGGGTCCGGTACTTCCTCCTCCATTCTCATGGGGGGTGCCTCGTCTCTCCCGGTCAACTCCCCTCTAAAATGTCTCTTGACTAATCTTCACACTTTGTGTCTGACTCCGGATATTAAGCCAAACAAACTTGTTAGGTTTTCCACCCAAGAATGGCCCAACTATAATTTAGATAATCAAAACAGGGGCCCTCCCTTTGGGTCCCTCAACCCCGACATTCTATGGGACTTATATAACTTCTGTGAGCGATTGGGAAAACGGGCCAAAATTCCCTATGTCCAGGCTTTCTCTTACCTCCATTCTAAAACTGCTTTATGTACCACCTGTGCCCCCAAAACAGGTCTTATTAGCTTCTAAGCCTTCTCTGCCCACCCCCTCCTCCCCTTCCCCTGACTTCAACAAAGCAGATGAGCCCCCCCATAGTGGGGATGTGCTCCTCCCCCACTCCAACCGCCATCGCCTCTTCCCACCCCTTCTGCCCCTCCTGTGCCACCACATCCTTCCAGCCCCCCTCATACACGATCCTGAGCCCATGAAACCCGGCCCACCCTTCCTGCCCAACCCCTGCTTTTAGCGCCTCTCTGAGAGGTGGCAGGAGCAGAAGATATCGTAAGAGTCCATGTCCCTTTTTCTATGACTGATCTTTCCCAAATCGAGAAACGCTTGGGTTCCTATACAACTAACCCAGTTGTTGACACAAGGGAATTCCAATACCTTTGCCAGACCTATAGCTTAACTTTCCATGACACCCACACTATCCTCACAAATTCTTTATTGCCAGAAGAACGTAGACAAGTCTGGCTAGAGGCCAGGGCATATGGAGATGAAGTCCATTAAACCATGCCCGCTCACCCAATTGGGGCACAAGCTGTCCCAGAAACTGACCCTCATTGGGATTATCACCCCCCCCATTGGCCATCCATGATCAGTTTCTTACTTGCATAGTGGTGGGGCTTAAAAGGGCTGCACAAAAATCAGTTAATTATGAAAAAATCGAGATAAATAATCATGACTTCTGGTCAAGATGGCGGAATAGACAGTCCCTAGCATCACTCTCTCCCACAAATCAACCAATTTAAACTATAAAAACATAACATCAAGTGCACATGGAATGGGGAGATGTCCAGCGGGGGAGGCAGAAGCTCCACGGAGACCACATGCCCTGTGGGGCTGCTGGCGCACAATCCGGCAGATAGGCTTCACCGCCACCACCCGGCTCCATTCCCAGCCCAGCCCAGTGCACACAGAGTGGGGAGACATCCGGCAAGGGAGGCGGAGGCTCTGCAGAAACCACACACCCTGTGGGGCCACCACTGCGTGATCCAGCAGGTAGGCTTCACCGCAGGCACCCAGCTCCATTCCCAGCCCGGCCTAGTGCGCTCGGAGCAGGGAGACTTCTGGCAGGGGAGGCGGGAACTCCACGGGGACCACATGGCTGCCATGCGATCCAGCAGCCTGGCCCAATGCATACGGAGCACAGAGTCATCCAGCAAGGGAGACAGAAGCTCCATAGAGTCTGCACACCCTGTGGGGGGGCTGCCACTGCATGATCCAGCAGCAGGTAGGCTTCACCGCCACCACCCGGCTCCATCACAAGCCCAGCCTAGCACGCACAAAGCAGGGAGACATCCTGCAGGGGAAGGGGAAGCTCTGCAGAGACCACACACTCTGCGGTGCCTCGGCGCATCCCAGCAGCCCGGGCCAGAGCACACGGAACAGGGAGAAGTCCAGCATGGGAGGTGGAACCTCAGCAGAGACGACACACCCTGCGGTACCACCCCATGATCCAGCAGCCTGGCAGAGTCCAAGCTGACCAGAGAGGTGGCTCCCCGGAGAGGCCCAAGACCCGAGGCTAACAACAAAATAAAGCAAAAAATCTCTTACTTTGAGCCTCCATGTTTTTAGGTTATATAACTATACAGAGGAGCTTCCCCTGAGATCCAGCAAACTAGGGCAATTGCCCCAGGCTCCAAGCTGGGAAAAGGACTAACAGACATCCATTCAATTATGCTGCTAAATATTACAGAATGAGGACAGCCTTTTGGGGTAAAGAAGGAAGTTTTCTTTCAAAGCAAGAGATCCTGAGGTCCTTCTCCAAAAACACACACTCAGGCAACACACACCAACATCATCATCATTAAGGTAAAACAGGAAAATTCTCAGAGTCTTTAATGATTTATCTTCCCTTCTGTGATGCTGTTTTAAAGGTGTGTGTGTGTGTGAGTGAGAAAAAGAGAGAGATAATTTACTTTGATAAACAAGCAGAAGGAGAAGAGTAATGAATCTGCATTCTATAATAATTTGCAGGAGATCCTGGGAACATCATTGAATCACAGACTCCTCATCCTTAAAATCAGAGTGGAATTTATTTTTAATCACTAAATCCAGCCCCATCAAAAATTCCATGGTGCCTCAAAAGGCAAAGAAAAAGGAGAGTAGAGGACCGATGGAAGGAGGAAGAGAAAAGAAGAAAGAAGCAGGCAAATACAGAAGAACTTATTCAGTGAAATAAAAAACACAACGGAGAGTTTAACCAGCAGGCTTGCGGAAGTTGAAGAGAGAACATCTGAACTTGAAGATGGGCTGTTTGAAATAACACAAGCAGACCAAAAAAAAAAGAAAAAAGAATCAAAGGCATTGAAGAAAATCTGAGAGAGATATCAGACAACCTTAAACACTCAAATATCTGAGTCATGGGTATTCCAGAAGGGGAGGAAAAAGGAGATTGCATTGAAAATATATTCAACAAAATAGCGGCTGAAAAATTCCCAGGTATAGGAAAAATCACAGATCTTCAGATCCAGGAAGCTCAATGATCTCCAAACGTATTCAACCCAAAAAAGGTCTTCTCCAAGACATGTTATAGTGAAATTGGCAAAACTCAAAGACAAAGAGAGAACCCTAAAAGCTGCAAGGGAGAAGCATCAAATCACATATAAAGGAGGCCCAATCAGGCTAACATCAGACTTTTCATCATGAACCCTAAAAGACAGAAAGGAATGGGATGATATATTCAAAATACTAAAAGACAGAGATTGTCAGCCAAGAATACTCTACCCTGCAAGGCTATCTTTCCAAAATGAAGTGCAAATAGTATATTTCTCAGACAAACAAAAACTGCGGGAGTTCACCACCACATGACCACCCTTACAAGAAGTTTTCAAGGGAGTACTGGGTTTGGTTCCAGAAAAATAACTACCACTGCCATAAAAACCCAAAAAAAATCAAAACACACTAGTATAATAAAAATGGCATTCATGAAGAGAAAACAAACAAACAAAAAGGCTATCTACAACCTAAGCAACCAACAAACACAGAAAACAAACAGTAAATCAGAAAGCAAGGAACAAAAGACACATAAGACAATAAAAAAATAATCACTAAAATGCTATGAATAAATCAACACTTTTCAATAACAACTCTTAATGTAAAAGGCTTAAATTCCCCAATCAAAAGACACAGACTGGCTGACTGGATTAAAAAGGAGGACCCAACTATATGCTGCCTTCAAGAGACCCACCTCACCCATAAAGACTCACATAGACTAAGAGTGAAAGGATGGAAAAAGATTTACCATGCAAACATAAAAGAAAAATGAGCTGGACTAGCTATTCTCATATCTGACAAAATAGACTTTAAACTAAAAACCACAAATGTCAATAAGTCTCATAATAAAATGTAGCTTTCTGGCCTGCAATATGGAAAATTCTGTCCTTTTTGCCTGTTTGAGTTAGAAAGTCATCTTTCAATAGCATCCCTCACTGTTTATAAACTGAGATAATTTGTAGTGATTAACCTTCACTAGTATGGATAAAAACTTAAAATATATTACCAATGACTTTCTAAAATACCCAAGGAAGGGACCTTCCCTATTTAAGTTCAAGGGTGTGCATTTCATAAGCACATGACACCCAGCTGTCATCATTTCTTTGTCCCCCTACTGAGTGAGAAGAAAGCGTCCTTCCTTCCTCTCTCTTCTGTTTTCCTCCCCCAAGTACTGGGAGAGATGTGTATTTCTCTTGTCAAACCTAATTTGGCTTTTGCATTATATCACAGGTACATATTGTCAGACCTGTTTTCATACACCGCCCTAAAAAATGTTAAACTGATTCTCCAAGTGTCCTTGGATGAACTTGAGATAACCCATAAACTTTGAAATCATAGGTGGATATTCACGTGAATGTGCCTATGCATTTCGAGAGAGGGTCAGTGGCTCTGACTGAATTCTCAAGGGGATCCTTTACCTGCAAAAGCTGGGAAGTATGGTTCTAATCTGTCCCTTCCCCATCATTGCTATACCTACACATCAGCTGTCTTTTCAATATGACTATAGTTAAAATGTTGATGTTTAGTTCATCATGAATGTTTTGCATTAATTTTGATTTTTAAAATATTTCATTAAAATATTATCTTTTATCTGAATGATAAATGAGTTTTTTAAAGGTGCCCCTTAGATTTTGCACCTGAGGCAAATGCCTCACCCTAGCCTGGGACCTGAGTGTGCTCCTACTCCACCTTCCTTTCTCCAGCCTCTCACCTGCTCCAGTCCATTCTCTGTGTCTCCTCCCGAGCTATTTTACCAGCCTGTGCACTGACGATGCCAGTCCCCTCCTTAAAGCACTGTACTGGTGTCTCCTTCACACAACTTGCAAGAACCGTTGCTCCTGCTCCTGAGGCTCCAGTGAGCTACAGAAAGTAATTCAGTCTCCTGGAGATACGTGGCAAAGTACAGCTAATCTGCTATCACGTCTCTATCTACCCATTCCCCCAAAATGCATCGAGCCCTTCTGTGTACGGTGCAGAGTCTTTATAGAGATTATCTCATGTTATATTTAAATTTGCTGTAGGAGGTAAGTACTATTCTTGGCCCTGTTTTACCATTGGGGAAATGGAGGTTCAGAGATGTAACACCTAAGGCCACTGAGCAAGGAGGTGGCATGACCAATATTAGATAGATCTACCATATGACCCAGCTATCCCACTGCTGGGAACATACCCAGAGGAATGGAATCATCAAGCCGAAGGTATACCTGTTCCACAATGTTCATCACAGCACTCTTTACAATAGCCAAGAGTTGGAAGCAGCCCAAATGTCCATCATCGGATGAGTGGATACGGAAAATGTGGTATATCTACACAATGGAATACTACTCAGCTATAAAAACGAATGAAATACTGCCATTTGCAACAACATGGATGGACCTTGAGAGAATAATATTGAGTGAAACGAGTCAGGCAGAGAAAAAGAAATACCACATGTTCTCACTTATTGGTGGGAGCTAAAAAAATAAACAAATTAATTCACCCACAAACACACACAAAAAAAAACCGGCGTGGGGGGTGGGGAAGAAGATATAACAAC
>NW_007727382.1:250489-282994 GCF_000696425.1 Galeopterus variegatus | reverse complement strand
ACACATACCTACACATACACACACACACACACACACACACACACACACACACAAACCGGGGAGGGGGCGGGGAAGAAGACATAACAACTACAACTCCTTGAAGTTGATATGACAAGCAAACAGAAAGGACATTGTTGGGTGGGAGGGAGGAGAGGGAGGAGGGAGGGAGGTTTCGGTAATGGGCCACAATAATCAACCACATTGTATATCGACAAAATAAAATTAAAAAATAAAAATAAAAAAATAATAATAAAAATTCCAGTCTTACGAAAAAAAAAATTATGAAAAAATCCAAGAAATAATACCAGATAAAAATGAAAATTCTTCTTCTTTCTTAGACCGCCTCACTAAGGCTGCTTTACAACATACTAACATAGACCCAGAGATCCCAGAGGGAAGACAATTCTCATGATCTATTTCTTTAAACAGAGTTCCCCTGACATAAAGGGCAAATTAAAGAAACTGGAAAGGGGGCCCCTCATTCCTCAAAATGAAGTCCTGGCTGCCGCATTCAAGGTTTATAATGGCCGACATGATAAGGCCAAATGCCAAAAGTACCAACTACTGGCACAGGCCTTAAAGGGGCCCACGCCCTCACCACTGACTGCCTTTTTAAGGGGCCCAACCACACCAAAGAGACCCCTGGGTCCCTGCTTTAAGTGTGGTAAGGAAGGACATTGGGCACGATCGTGCCCCAATCCCAGGCCCCCACCAAGGCCATGTCCGAAATGACACACTCCGGGTCACTGGGGAGTGGATTGCCCCAGCCTCTGTAGGGAGACTGGACGTATCTCGAACCCCACACCCAGCCTTCTAGGACCGGCATCGGGTGACTGATGGGGCCCAGGGCACCCCCTACCTACAACAGCCCTCACCACCACCAGGGAGCCTAGGGTACATCTCACAGTTGAGGGCCGCCCCATTTCTTTCCTCCTTGATACCCATGCCACTTTCTCAGTATTAACGGAGTTTGGGGGACCTACCTCCTCTTCCACACTGCCCATTGTCGGGGTAGGAGGCAAAACCATTTTTCCACTAAAAACTCCCTGGATAACTTTCCACTTTGGGGACCATTCCTTTGCTCATCAGTTTCTTGTGATGCCACAATGCCCAACTCCCTTGTTAGGTCGAGACATATTGGCCAGGTTCCAGGCCTACCTCTCTTTCCACCATACCCTTTCATTGCTCTTATTGGTAGCCGGAGTGAACCAACCTCCAGACGAACCAAATCTCCCCCCACCACTATCCAAAGTTAACCTCTAAGTTTGGGATACTTCAACACCCTCTTTAGCCCATTGCCAATCAGTTTGAATCTCCCTCAGAGACCCCCAATATTTCCCTTTCCAGGCCCAGTACCCTCTTCCTAAACCAAAAGCATGCAGTCTTTCCCCCCTTAGTCATCGGGGTCTCCCTAGCCTCCTCTCTAGTGGCCATGGGACTAGGCACAGGGGCTCTTATCCATTCTGTAGACTCCACTAGAGATCTGTCTCCCAAACTCCAGGTGGCTGTTGAGGCTTCAGCAGAGGCCCTGACCTCCCTATAATGCCAAATCACCTCGATAGCCCAGGTAGCTCTCCTCACTGCAGCTTCCAAGAGTACCTGCCCCTACCAGATGGTGAGGACACGTCTCCTATTTTTCCTCCATGCCCTCCAGGAGGACAGTTGGTTACTCCCTAACATCCAAGCGGAAGACATATTTGAGGGCCTCAGTGACCTTTGGCTCCAAAGGACATTCCTCACCTTCTCAGCAGAAGAAATTACCGTCTTCAGCACCTGGGTTTATGGTCTCTTATTTCTCATATTAGACTAAGCAAACCTTCCTCCCTCGCCTCCCAAGTCCCCCCTCCCCCTTCTTCGCCCCTTCTCAGCAGGAAGTAGCCAGAGATGATCTCAATGCCCTTCTCCCAATCTAAGACCAAAGAGGTAGGAATGTTGGCTAATATACCAACCGCCAGAAAATTAAAATGGCGTTAAATACCAAGATACACAAAATGGCACCTGAGAAAGTTTCCCGGAAAACCCCCACCCAGAAAAATCCCCTAGCTGCCACGTCACCTTCCCGTGCATGCAATTTTGCCCATCTATGAGAAAGTCCCAGCTCAGCTTAAACCCTGCTCACTTCCCTCCCCTTCCTTCTTAGCCAATAGGAACAGTCCAGCTTAGGCTAACTGGATATAAAAGGCCCACCCCGATTCTCCCTGCTGCTGCTCCCACTTTTGAGAGGGCAGCCCGCTTTGTTCATTTTGCCTGCCTAACACACTTTGGTTGAGTCCCTGTTTCCCAGTGTGTCTTATTTTGCGCTCGGGCCAGGGTTTTTCCTTTCAATCATAGACTACTATGAGTAATTATATGCCAACAACTTGGATAACCCAAGAAGAAATGGATAAATTCCTGGAAACATACAACCTAGCAAGACTGAATCATAAAGAAATACAAAAATCTGAACAGTCCAGGAGATTGAACCAGTAATAAAGTTTCCCATCAAAGAAAAGCCCAGGACCTGATGGCTTCACTGCTGAATTCTACCAACCACTTAAAGGAGAACTAATATCAAATCCTTCTCAAACTCTTCCAAAAAATTAAAGATGAGGAAATATTTCCAAACTCATTTTATGAGGCCAGCATTACCCTCATACCAAAGCCAGATAAGGACACTCACTACAAGCAAAGAAAATTACAGGCCAAGATTCCTGATGAACCTAGATATAAAAATCTTCAACAGAATACTAGCAAACAGAATTCAACAGCACAGGTAAAGGATCATCCACCTTAATCAAGTGGGATTTATCCCTGGGATTCAAGCTTCAAGGATAGTTCAACAAACATAAATCAATAAATGTGATTTACCACATTAACAGAATGAAGTACCAAAACCATGTATCATCTCAATAGATGCAGAAATACCACTTGACAAAATTCAGCATCTTTTCATGATAAAAATTTTCAACAAATTAGATATAGAAGGAATGTACCTCAACACAATAAAGACCATAGATGGGCTGGCTGATTAGCTCACTCAGTTAGATCATGCTGCTAATAACACCAAGGACAAGGGTTCAGATCCCCATACTGGCTAGCCACACACACACATAAAAGCCATTTATGACAAGCCCACAGCTAACATTACACTCAATGGTGAAAAGTGGAAAGCTTTTCCTCTAAGATCAAAAACAAGACATAGGGGTCTGGCCAGTTAGCTCAATTGGTTAGAGAGCAGTGTTATAACACCAAGGTCAAGGGTTCTGATCCATACCTGCCAGCTGCCAAAAAAAAAAAAAAAGGGATGTGCACTGTCATCAGTTCTATTTAACATATTAGAGGAAATCCCAGCCAGAACTATTAATCATCAGAAAAAAGCAAAAGGCATCCAAACAGGAAAGTAAGAAGCTAAATTGTATCTGTTTGCAGATGACACAATCTTATATATAGAAAGCCCCAAAGACTCCACCAAAATACTATTAGAACTAATAAATTTAATAAAGTTGTAGAATACAAAATCAACATACAAGGGCTAGCCTGTGGCTCATGGGAGAGTATGATGCTGATAACACCAATGCCATGGGTTCAGATCCCTATATAGGGATGGCCAGTTAGCTCACTTGGGAGAGCATGGTGCTGACAACACCAAGTCAAGGATTAAGATCCCCTTACTGGTCATCTTTAAAAAAACAAAATAATGGGCCGGCCCGGTGGCGCACTCGGTAGAGTGCGGCACTTGGGAGCACAGCGGCGCTCCCGCCGAGGGTTCGGATCCCATATAGAGACCGGTCCGCTCACTGGTTGAGCGCAGTGCGGGCGCGACACCGAGGGTTGCGATCCTGTTGCCGGTCACGGTACAGGCGCGACACCGAGGGTTGCGATCCCGTTACCGGTCACAAAAAAAGACAAAAAGGAAAAAAAAACAACAACAAAATAAAACAAAACAAAAAACCAAAAAAAACCCCCCAAACTCAACATATAAAAATCAGTAGCATTTCTTTCACTAACATCAAACTATTTGAAAAAGAAATGAGTAAACAATCCCATTTACGAAAACTACAAAAAATAAAATACTTAGGAATAAATATAACCAAGGAGGCAAAATACCTGCACACTAAAAACTATAAAACATTGATGAAAAAAGTTGAAGACACAAATAAATAGAAAGATATCCCATGTTTATGGATTGGAAGAATTAATGTTCTTGAAATGTCCATACCTCCCAAAACAATCTACAAATTCAATGTAATCACTATCAAAATTCCAATGACATTTTTCACAGTCATACAAAAAATAATTCTAAAATTCATATCGAACCACAAAAGACACCAAATAGCCAAAGCAATCTTGAGCAAAAAGAACAAAGTTGGAGACATCACACTACTCAATTGGAAAATATACTACAAAGCTATTGTAATCACAACATCATGGTCCTGGCATAAAAGCAGACACATAGACCAATGGAACAGAATAGAGAGCCCCAAAATAAATCCACACATTTATTGTCAATTGATTTTTTACAAAAATGCCAAGAGTACACAATGGGGAAAGGATAATATCTTCAATAAATAGTTTTGGGAAAACTGGATATCCATATGCATTACAATTTAGACCTTTATCTCACAACATGTACAAAAATCACCTCAAAATGGATTAAGACTTAAATGTAAGTCTTGACACTGTAAAACTACTGGAAGAAAACAGGGGGAAAGCTCCATAACATTGGCCTGACAATAATATTTTTGGGTATGAACTCAAAAGCCCAGTCGACAAATGTGAACATAAACAAATGGGATTATATAAAACTAAAAAGCTCCTGCACAGCAAAGGAAGCAATCAACAGAGTGAAGAGAAAATCTATGAAATGGGAGAAAATATGTGCGAACCATACATTTGATAAGGGACTAATATCCAAAATGTATAAGGAACTCAAACAACTCAACAGCAAGAAAACATATAACCCCATTAAAAAATGGGCAAAGAACCTGGATAGACAGTTCACAAAAGAAGACATACAAATGGCTGACATGTGTATGAAAAAATGCTCAACATCACTATTAGGGAAATGCAAATTAAAACCACAATGAGATATCACCTCACACCTATTGGAATGCAAAGATAACAAGTATTGGTGAAGGTGTGGAGAAAAGGAAATCTTTATATACTGTTGGCAGAAATGTGAATAAGTACAGTCATTATGCAAAACAGTAGGGATGTTCCTCAAAAAATTAAAAATAGAATTACTATATGATCTAGAAATCCCACTACTGGGTGTAAATACAAAGGAAATGAAATCAGTATGTCGAAGAGATATCTGCACTCCCATGTCCATTGCGGCATTATTCACAATAGGCAAAGTATGGAATAAACCTATATGTCTATCAATGGATGAATGGATAAAGAAAACATGGTATACAGATACTCCTCGACTTACAATGGGTTTCCATCTTAGTAACCCCAATATAAATTCAAAATATTGTAAGTTGAAAATGCATTTAATACACTTAACCTTCTGAATATCATAGCTTGGCCTACCCTACCTTAAACATGTTCAGAACATTTACATTAGCCTACAGCTGGGCAAAATCATCTAACACTAAGCCTATTTTATAACAAAGTATTGAATATATCATGTAATTTATTGAATACTATACTGAAAATGAAAAACCGAATGGTCATATGAGTACTTGAAGTACTGTTTCTATCAAGTGCATATCACTTTCACACCATCATAAACTTGAAAAATTTTAACTCCAACCATTATGAGTTGGGGACCATCTGAATATACATAATGAAATACTATTCAGCCTTAAAAGAAAAGAAGTAATTCCTGTCGTTTGGGGTAACATGGATGAACCTGGAGGAAATTATGGTAAGTAAAATAAGCCAGGCACAGAAAGACAAATACTGCATGATCTCACTCTTTGTGGAATCTAAAATAGTTGAACTCATAGAAGCAGAGAATAGAATGTTGGTTACCCGGGTGGGTAGAGGAGTATGCATGGGGATTGAAGAGATGTTGGGGGCCGGCCCAGTGGCGCACTGCTACAGTGTGCCGCTTGGGAGCGCGGTGGCGCTCCCTCTGAGGGTTCGGATCCCACATACAGACCGGCCGCTCACTGGCTGAGTGAGGTGCGGGCGCAACACCGAGGGTTGCGATTCCGTTGCCGGTCCCGGTCCGGTAGGGGCGCGACACTGAGGGTTGTGATCCGTTGCCGGTCATGAAAAAAGACAAAAAGAAAAAAAAAAAAAGAGAGAGATGTTGGTCAAAAGATACAAAATTTCAGTTATACATGAAGAATAAGTTCAAGGGATCTATTGTACAAAACGATGACTATAGTTAATAACAATATATACATATACTGCTAATGTATTCCTTGAAAATTACTGGGAGTAGATTTTAAGTGTTCTCACCACAAATAAATGATAAATATATGAAGTAATGCATATGTTAATCAACTTGATTTAGCCATTCCACAATATATACATGATGTTTTGAAATATGTATACATTGTGGAATGGCTAAATTAAACTAATAGACTTTAAGGCTAACATGCATAGGGACAAGAAGAATCACTACATAATTACAAAAAAATTCACCACAAAGCTCTAACAATTCTGAATTTATATACACCTAAAAACATTACCTCAAAATATAGAAAGCAAAAATGCACAGAATGAGAAACTGTCAAATCTACCATTATGTGAGACCTTAACTCATCTCTTTCATCAATGGATAGATCAGTGTAAGCATACAAATGTGTATGGATATGGATAGTTCTTTTAGAGCAACACAATTTATATGCTTGAGCTAATGATAGAACTCTGAATTTGAAAGTTAGAGAATACACATTCTTTTCATGCACACATTTTGGAACGTTTAACAACAACAACAAAAAAGACCGGGTACTAGTTTACAAAGCAAATTCTAATAAATACCCAAGAAGTTGATGCTATTGATATGAGGAAACTGAAATTTCAAAATTTCAGAAGGTTTAAGTAATCTTCCATAGAGTATACAATTAGTAAGTGCATGGTTAACTCCAAGGTCTCTAATAATAACCACTACATCATATCATGTCTATTAAAAGTTTAATTAAAAATTTAAAATTTGGGGCCGGCCCGGTGGCGCACTGGAGAGTGCGCCGCTTGGGAGCATGGCGGCGCTCCCGCCGAGGGTTCGGATCCCATGTGAAGACCGGTTCCCGCTCACTGGCTGAGCGTGGTGCGGGCGCAACACCGAGGGTTGCGATCCCGTTACCGGTCAGTAAAAAAGACAAAAAAAAGGAAAAAAAAAAAATTTTTAATTTGTATGACCTGTAACATAATACAGTTATTCCTTCTACATTAACTCTTATATCCAGCATCTCTGTGTAGACATTCCTAGTAACAGAAGCATTCCACTTTTCTAGGAAGCTGTAATTTAAAATATAGATAATTTAATGGGCTGTGGTAAGCATGCTAGACAGAGAAAACCACATAAATTAAAAAAGGGGGCCAGCCAGTTAGCTTGGTTGGTTAGTGCATAACCTTGTAACACCAAGGTCAAGGGTTCAGATCCCCTTACTGGCCAGCCACCAAAAATAAACAAGTAAATAAGTAAAAGGCAGAGAAACAAGATTATGGGAAGGTAGGTTGGAACCACATGAGTAACAGTTTATTCATAAGACAGCAGGGGCATATTGAAGATTATTAGAGTGGTAACAATCAAAGGTATGTTTTAGAAAGAAAAATAGGGTGCTGGCTTGTTAGGTCAGGTGGTTTGAGGGCAGTGTTATAAGACCAAGGCCAAGGGTTTGGATCCCCTTACCAGCCAGCCACCAAAAAAAAAAAAAAAAAAAAAAAAAAAAAAAAAAAAAGAAGAAGAAGAAGAAGAAAAATAATTGCCATAAGAAATTGGATCCTTTCAGGCCGGCCCGTGGCTCACTCGGGAGAGTGTGGTGCTGACAACACCAAGTCAAGGGTTAAGATCCCCTTACCAGTCATCTTTTTAAAAAAAAAAAAAAGAAAGAAATTGGATCCTTTCAAAATACTGCTCAGGAACCACAGCCCCATAATTAAATTGCCTTACATTTGTTTTTGAGGTGTTCACCTCAAAGAACCAGCATGCTGGTACTCACTATGTTACGACATACATCATATTGATCAAAGTATTGGGTTTTTTGGTTGGATCCTGGATTTGGCCCCAGAATCTTTCTCATTAGCTCAGTTGGTTAGAGTGCAGCCTTGTAACACCAAGGTCAAAAGTTTGGTTCCCCTTATTGGCCAGATGCAAGAGAAGACTCTTTCTTAACACAATTCTCCTAGCAGCCATTATCAATTATCAAACTTCTTTACAGGCCCTGGAATTGTAAAAAAGAATAAGATTTGTAATTAAATGTCCAGCACCAGCTCTATTACCTATTTAGTTGTATGACCTTAAACAAGGTACTAGGTACCCTAAGCCTTTGTTATAAAACGGATCGATAATATTTACTTTACAGGGTTATACAAAATAATATATATAAAGAGCCAAATCAGTACCTAGCCCATAAAAGCCATTTAATAAATGTTAGTCTTTCTTTTCCTCATACCGCTATTCAAACTAGTATATACTATGGGCCCAGCACTTTTATAATGTTATCTTCAATAACTATTAACTCCAATTTAAAGAATACATGGAATGCAGATATCTTAGGAGGATAGTATATCAAGTTTATATCTCCTTCAAGTCTTTCCTCAAATATCATGTTTAAGGCCTACCCTGACATCTCTACTTAAAATTGCATCTGCCCCATTTCTAGCACTCTAGTCTTTTTATCCTCTTCCTCTTTTTCTTTTTTACTTAATACTTATTACCTTCTAAGATAATGTATAAAAGTTGTTATATCTTTAATTGTCTTGGCAGAAAGTAAACTCCACTAGAATAAGCATCTTCATCTGTTTTACTGATGTACCCATGCACTTAGAACAGTGCCTGACCTATAACAAGTGCTCTATAAAGATTTGTTGAATTAATTAACTGAAAGTATAATATACTTAGAGTGAGGTTTATTATTAATAACAGTGGATATAAATCCATATTTCAAAAATTATTTATTGATAATTTTGAAGGTTTTTCACTAATTTCTTATTGGATCTAATTAGATTACCATTGTGTTGCTTTTATTTTGTACTGTGCTGAAGAAGAACTCTAATTAGATCATCATTATTGTTATCTTGTAATATGACTATGGAAAAACTCTATTAGGAAAGAAGAGTTGGCTCTGCCATTCTATCATTAGTACTGTCTTCACACCAACATTTCTGCAGAAATCTTTTCAAGTTATACGTACAATTTGTAAGGGTTATTTTAATTTAACTATATATTATAATCTATAAATTCACTTAACCCAAGAAATTCTAACTACAATAACCTCACAGTAAGCTGGAAGCAAGCAAAAAGAATGAAAGATCCCTGGAAGCCCCTCTGTGTTGTACAATTCCTACTCATCTCTCAAAATGCTTCACCTACTTTAGTTACACTTACCTCCACTTAGGACACTACCATTTAAATAAACAAAGCAGAAGAAAGCAGAAATTATATATTTTTGTCTTTAGTGTTGAAGAAAATGCCAAATCTGGGCATATTCCCCACTCCATATCACAGACTATTATTAGGTTTTTCTGCCAGAGCAAAGGCTAATTGCATGAATATCCTGTTTAGTCCTGGTAGGGGGGTGGGTTGCATTCCTGAAATAGGTGTGCAAACTAAATCAGTCTATGTGTAGTTGTTTTAGCATAGCCCCTGTGGAGATGCTTTGTAAGTCTGCAATTGTTCTCTTTAAATCCCCTGAAGTCACTGCATCCCTTAGGTAGCAGTCATCTTCTGCTACCTTTCCTACAATTAGCGGTCAATCTTCCAAGACTTCAGTGATGTTTATTATACCCTTCATAATGTCAAAGGGCTCCACCAATCCTTAAAGAGTCCTCCCACCCTTCACTTGAAGACACCTCAAGCTGCCTTAAAATTGCATTTCAACACCCAGTATGATGCCCTTCCTTTGTTACTTTGTAACAAAGTACTATTTATGTGTATCTTTTGTCAGCCATTATGGGTTTGTCAGAACACAGGATAAATGGCAGAGAGAGACCACAGTACAGTATACCCGTTGCAAAACATGCTCAACTCAGTACCACAGGAAAAAGGCTCCGAGGATGAAAGCAGATGGCCAGAGTTCAGATATCCTGAGAGCTCAAGACGCACAGTGTACAACAGCTCAGAGAATATGATGTGTGTGTGTATGTGGGAGGAGGTACATACTCAAATTTCAGTAACATGTATTATGTTTGTATGGAAAATATGTCAGAGACAGAGATGTAGAAAAGCAATATCGCTTAAAGCTGTTCTTCACTGTCCTGATGAGCGTTGTCTTTCTGAGAGATCATGTTGGAAGATTATACACTAATTTTCAAATGCTCAAGATGTTTTTAGAATTTTGTTTGGAAAGGCCTTGCAGGCCAAAGTATATTCTTTCAATCATTCTTAAGGAAAAGAAATTGTCATTATTTGAGGCTGGCTCTAATTTTAGACAACAGCCTCCAAAAGTGAGTTGTAGAAAAGTGAATAATCAAGCCAGTAATAAATCGGAGTCAAAACTTAGATGTGAGTATAAAGTAATAAGATTAATTTTCTTATGATTACCTATAACACATCTCGATAATTTTATAATACTTCATAATCATTTTGGAGTACTTTACAGAGGAGAACTTGGAAACAATACATGGTACCACAAAGAAAAGATGGGGGAGAAAAATAAAACGATCAAAAAAACCCCACAAAGTGCTTACATTACAATATTCTTGAAACACCAAGGTCACGAGTTCAGATCACCATACAGGCCAGTTGCCCCCACCCCGCAAAATAAATAAATAAATAAATTGCAATATCATTATTTACAATGATTAAAAACCATTACCAATATCTCTTTATTATCAACTATTATACCACTTTGTTTTCTTTGGGTTTTTTTTTTTAACTTTTTATTTTTTTGAAGCTGTCCAGTACTGTGATCCAAACCCGTGATTTTGGCGTTATAAGGCTGCACTCTAACCAACTGAACTAACCATATACAGGTTTTGAGGATCTATTTGTTTGGTCCAAAATAACGAGCAAGATTAAAATATGTATATTTACTAATATTCACATATACACATATATATAGGATAGTAAAAGTTTTGTTATACCTTACAGAAATATATTTAAAGTTGTGAGACATTTATGTAATTGGTGTCATTAATGCTGTCTTACAGTTGGCCTTAAGTACTCAAGACTAACCCTCTTCTTAGTATGCCTTCTCTAAAAAAGCTTCTTTTCCCATTCGCTTAAGATCCAGTGTGTACTAAACCTGGTTCGATATTGATAAATGTTAAAATTTTGGTATAAAAGACAAAAGAAAAGTATTTTCAATATATATTTCTTAAAGCCTTTTAAAAATATTCTACATTTTAGAATACAACCTCTAAAAACCCTGGTTTGGGATTAGGCCTTACTTATAAATTAATGTGGAAAAGTCAAGGTTTCATCCAAAATATTTTCATTGAAAAAATATATTTTAAATAATTAAATTATATATAAAACAAATACATAGTTGGTGGTATTGCTCTGATTTGAAAAGAGGTTAAAATGTGTTGTTGTTTTTTCTAGAAAAATACCTATGTTAACTAAAAGTCCTGTTTTCTTTTGCCTTCTTAGTATTTAAAATCAGAATTGCTCCAAACTGAGATCAGAAAGAATAATTTCCCTCAGGTAGTAATTACAATTACTTAAATATATTACACTAGAAAAAACTGTGGGGTTGATGGATGTTGTAAATGCTTCACAATAATGTACTTTACCATTTTTCAATTTAATTTTTATTTTCAGGATATATCATAGAGTGATGGCATTCATAATAAAATATATCAATATTATACCTTAGCTTTCTAAGGAACCCCTCTTTTCTTTTTTTTTTTTTTTTTCTTTTTTCGTGACCGGCATCGGATCGCAACCCTCAGTGTTGCGCCCGTACCGGACTGGGACCGGCAACGGGATCGCAACCCTCGGTGTTGCTCCCGCACCTTGCTCAGCCAGTGAGCGGCCGGTCTGTATGTGGGATCCGAACCCTCGGCGGGAGCGCCGCCGCACTTCCCAAGCGGTGCACTGTAGCAGTGCGCCACCGGGCCGGCCCAGAACTCCTCTTTTCTAAGAAACCTCTCTACAGCATCTACAACCTTATTCCAAATATTTTTTTTGTTTTGACTATAATTGACTTTCAGTGCAACCTGAAGTTATTGTGAATGCTGGGGTTTTTTGGGGGGTGGTGAGGGAGGCAGCTAGCCAGTAAGGGATCCAAACCTGTGAATGCTGTTTTTTAAATTGATGTTGGTTTTTGTCTTTCACTTCCAGATTTTAATAAAGGACACTGGCACCACCCACTCACCCACCAACCACTACCCTCCCCACCCAGTTAGTAAGGACAGACAGCCTTACAAACTCCCTTCACACTCTGACTTCTGACTTGACCACAGAGAGCCACAATTGAAATACCTCCAGTCTTCTTTTAACTTCCAAGCTGAGATATCTTGTTTAAAAGTAGGAAAAAAAGGGAATTTCAAACTACCCCATGGTTCTATACAAAGCCTTTCGCCTAAGAGAAAGAGTTTAAACAACATCATTTTGCATAATAGTGATTTCTTAATTGCTGTTTTTGTTTTGATTTATACAGCATTTTTCTTCTGAGCTTTGTTCATTACTGTTCATAGTCATCTATGCCATAATAGGAAGGGGCTGGAAGGGACAGAATCATCATTTTCTCTTTTATAGAGAGAAAAAAACAGAAATAGTTTTGGTCACACATCAAGATAGTAGTGAAACAAGTCTAGACTCTCTGACTCCCCACCCAGTGCTCTTTTAAAACTACCTCTCTAATTCTTTAGGCCTCCATATAATGTTAATAAATGTAAGCAGCTGAGAAAGTCAAGACAACAGCCTTGACTGGAACAACAGATAATTTCCTGCAGAGCTCTACGAACTTCAATCCCACTGCATAACACATTCAAACTATTTTAGTCCTGGATGTCTCCCAGTGGTCTGGTGACAATAATATCAAATCGAGGTTCTTCAACGTAGTGAGGAACACAGCTAAACACACACACACATTCATTTATACTTGGAACTTTGACAGGATTTTTGCCCTTTCCACAACTTCCTAATGTTTAAATCCTACTTATCCTTTCAAAGCCATGAGCAAATGCTACCTCCTTCAGGAAGTCTCTCTTAATCCTCACTCCTCCCCTCTCCCTCAATCCCCCAGGGCTGAAAGGAATCCCTTTCTTCTGAACTCCCAGAATACTTTACCGGTATCTCGTATGCCACTTAATGCGTTCTACCTTATAACATTTCATGTATCTTAACTCTGCTACTAGTCTGCAAGTTCCTTAGGTCAGGATCCATATTTGAGTCACTTAGTAATACTTCAATAAATGCTTTCTAAATGTATTATAGGGACATGTAGTGTGGGAATAAAAATAAAACACTGGCCATTTCTTTTTTCTTCTTAATAAAAATTGTATATGTTTAAAGTGTACAATATGACATTTGAGATACATAAAGAAATAATTACTACAGTCAAGCTAATTAACATATCCATCTCCTTACATAATTACCTTTCTTTCTTTCCTTCTATTTTGTGTGTGTGTGTGTGTGGTGAACTAGGCATTTTCAAGTGGGAGATTACCAATACCAAAGAAAATACATGCACTCTTGAAAAGGTGTTAGAATGCTGGATAATAGTAAACGGATACACCGCAGTTAACACATGTTAATTAATTAGATATTGAAATTTAATTTGCTGCAATATGTTTATCAAGTACAGTAGTCCCCCTTTATCTGTGAATGATATAAACTATGGTTTTTTTCTATACTGTATATGCATAACTATGATAAATTTTAATTTATAAATTAGGCACAGTAAGAAATTAAAAACAATAACTTATAATGGAACCGAATAATTATAACAATACGCCAACATCACTACTCTTGCACTTTGGGGCCATTATTAAGTAAAATCAGGGCTACTTGAACACAAGCACTGCGATACAGCAACAGTCAACCTGATAACCGAGATGGCTACTAAGTGAATAACGGCAGGTATACAGTGTGGAGACAATGGGCAAAGGGATGATTCATGTCCCAGGCAGGACTGAGTGGGACAGAGCAAGATTTTATCATGCTACTCAGAATGGTGCGCAATTTCAAACTTCTGAGAGTTATTTATTTCTGGAATTTTTCATTTAATATTTTCAGACACCAGTTGATCCAGGGTAACTGAAACTGCAGAAAGTGAAACTGTGGATAAGAGATTACTGTATTCCAATTAACAACTTCTCACTGTTGGTGAAAGACCAGTGTGTTATCAGATAACCCATGGGGGAATAGCTATCCCTTTGTATTTGTAACAAAATCCAAATTCCTATCCATGGTCTATAATACCCTGTATGATCTGGCCCTTGCCAACCTCTCCAGCCAAATTTCCAGTCCTTCTGTCCTTTAATTACAAAGCTCCTGTCTGACTAACCAAGTTCTTTTTTGCCTCAGGGCTTTTAAAGAGGACATTCCACTACCTGGAACACAGTGCCCCACCTCCCACCTTTCTCACCCTCCACCCACCTGTGTTCTTGGAAAGGCTGTCTTCTTATCCTTCACATCTTAGCTTAAAAGACCCACCAGGCAACTCCATGTTATAATGTCACTAAAGGCTTCCTAGTTCTTATTTTCTATCATAACACTCTTTTCTTCCTTTATTACATTTTGTACTTTTTAATTTGTTTCTTTTTCTGTTATCTGACTGCTCCATCAAACCCCACCATGAGAGAGGGACCACATCTGTTTGGTTACCTCTGTATCTAATAAGTGGAGTGTAGTAGGTTCTTAATTCATTTGTTTAAATAAATGAATTGAAAAAAAAAATGTCAAATACATGGATTTCAAATTGTAGTATACAAGTTGACTTCCATTTCTTAATAAGCTTCAACCTCAAGTACTATAATGGTTTAAAACATTGGACCTGCGTTCAAATTCCAGTTTAATTGCTTACCAGCTATGTAACCTTGAGCAATTTACTTAAACCCTTTAAATCTCAATTTCTTCAAAAAGAGGCTAAAAGTAGATCTACTTCTCAGAGTTGTGAGCACTGAATGACAATGTTCCTCCCCGCTTTGCAACTATTAAGCACTCAATAAATGGTTGATATTATTATTCATATTAGAATTTCTTTTGTTTCCCACTGTTATTTGTTCTTCCTTTCCTGGAATCAATTGCTTCACTTAAAGCAACAATTTTAAAGTTAATGAGGTTATTTCTTTCAATATGATCTTAGCTCAAGGGTCTTCTGGATAATGTGATAAGGAATGCTGACCAGCTACAGTGTATAACCTTCCATACTATATGAACACAGGTGTGTCCCAGTTTGGGAAATCTTAAGGATTCACTGAACAAATATTTAATGAGCACCCGTTATGTGCCAGGCAGTGTTCTAGGGGCTGGGGACATACCAGTGAACAAAATTTCCCCAAATCCCTGCCTTCCTAGAGTTGACATTCTAGTATTATATGCTTTAATACAAAAAGATTTGTGAATTTTTTTTAAATTGTGAATTTTTTAAAAAAAGGATTCTTTTAAATAGCCATTAAAAAGCAAGACCACTTATTAACATTTAATAAATATATTCTCATTAATGTATTTAGATGAGCATTCTAAAGATTCATCTATCACATAAAGTGAGTACATGTATAGTTGAAGACCACTTCTACAATAGCTTTAAAGTGTACACAGCAAGATTCTTACAGTCACACTCAAGTTACAGCTGTTTCATTCCTTAACAGGTTATTTATTCTATGAAATACTTTCTGGCTACAACTTCCCACACTCCTGAAGCTAGTGGTAATAAAAATTGCCTTTCCAGGCAAAACTGTGGAGACAGTAAAAAGATTGGTGGTTACTGGGTTTGGAGGAGGGGGATAAATAGGAAGAGCACAGAGTAATTTTAAGGCATAAAAATACTCTATGATACTAGGAGAGTTCTTCAAAAAGTTCACGGAAAAGTAGAATTAAAATATAATATGGATCTTTCCATGAACTTTTTTGAAGTATTCTCATATAATGATAGTTATATGTCATTATACATTTGTCCAAACCCAGAGAATGAACAACACCAAGAGTGAACCCCAACATAAACTATGGACTTTAGATGATAATGATGTGTCAATGTAGTTCATCAATTGTAACAGATGTGCCACTTTGGTGTGGCATATTGGTAATTAGGGAGACTATGCATGTGTGGGGGCTGGGGATATATGGGAAATCTCTGTACTTTCCTTTCAATTTTGCTGTGAACCTAAAACTGCTTGAAAAAATAGTCTTTTTTTCAAAATTGCCTTTCCTTCTTTCAATCCATAAAATCCCAGGTCTGAATACAATGTAAGGAGGAAATAAATGCTTAGTTAAGAAGGTGGAGGACAATGTAAAGGAAAGAGGTTTTACTTAGTTTCAGAATGCCTGAAAGACAACAAGAATGTGCTTGTTCAATACTGCTGTTTCTCTAGAGTCTAGTTGTCAAACTGTTGGGTCCAACTCATTGGGCCATTTCATGTGGGCCATGAAGTCAGTTTTGAGAGTGGTGACCAGCATTTTTTTTTTTTACTAGAATAGACAAAAAATTATAATGCAACACAGAGTGTGAATCTTGTTCTATGAAACTTGTGCTTCATGAATGTATGTATGCCGTTACATGTATTTATATACTGGGTCACGATGTAAAATGTATTTCTCATCATGTGTCATTGTCAAAGTTAAAAATAGCCCAGAACCTTCACATGTTGAAAAGGAGTAAGGAAGGCTCACTCCTAGGTACATGAGTGAGAGAATAAGCTGAGATTTATGAATCAGATAAAATCCAGTATTAAAAGTTCTCCAAAATAGTAATCAGCTTGTAGGTTTTTGTTTTAACTATTTGAAAGGAGAGTGAAAAACACTATGACGAGATATATTTAATTCAGAAGATTGATCGTCATTTATAATGAACATTTTTTCCAACTTCTCTCTATAAGACATAAAATGTTGTGTTAAGAAATAATACTAAGGGTATGCTGAGTTTATTTTCAGGTTTAATTCCTAGCTTAAGTACTTCCAAAGTACTTAAAGTAATCACCAGTAAAATTTAGCAATCCAAGATCCTCTGGAAAGATTCTCCTAAAGCTGCTCCCCTCCCTGGGAGAGTTGATCCTTCCTTCCTTTGTAAAATAACATGTGAATACCTAGGGCAAGGATTAGCCTTGTGGAAAAACAACACAAAACAAAAATGCTCCTACCTTAACAGTTAATAAATTCAGGTTTCCTAACCACATGTTTCTCAATTCTGGGCTGAAAATTATTTCCAGCGCCTTATAAATATTACTTGAAATAGGAGCCCTTCGATGACGAAAGTCATTTTCCTAGTCATTTTCACATCCTTTGAATGTTATTTATTTACATGGGTTTAAAAGCACTTAAGACATTTAGGAAACACATTAAATGACAGATTAATGTCCATTTTTTTCTTAGACTATCTATCATTCAAAGGCTTACCCCTACCCTTTTCTACCCAGGGAGATAAATGTTTCAGAACCAGAGAGGCATATTTCCTTTCTGTCTGGTTTCTTAGAATTCACTTAAACATGGTTATTGAAATTTCCTGCCATGCAATATTTTAGCAAGATTCCCCAAATATATACTACTTGCAGACTGTAAATATTGCATGACAAGATTGTTACCATGTTTTTCTCCTTAGGCAAACAATACCACAGACAAAATCCCCTATATAAACAATTCCAGTCAGTATGTAAGTAAATTAACATAATAAAAAGAGTAGGTATAGCTGTTTTCCTCTAAGTCTTTTAAATAAGCAGAAGTGAATATTCAAATACTGTAAATGACCTGGACAAAAGAACTGCCTACCTCCAAACTAAATATCAGTTTCTCTAAACAACCCCAAATCAGTTCACAAAGAAAACATTTTCCTCTTTAAGGTACTGTATTCAAAAATATTTTACTTCCTAAGGAGTCCCAATGAGTTACAGACTGAGAAGACTACCAGAGACAGAAGATTCCATAGGCATTTTTGAAACCAATTTCCTATTCCTAAAAAGGAAAGACGTATGTCAAAACTAAATACTGTATGACTCGCATTAAACAACTGCATAATGAGGACACTAAGGGTAAAGTCATCTATGGTAGTAAACAAAGATTCATTCCCTTAGGTCTCTTGGCCATGGCTTGGTGTAAAACATTCTAGAAAAAAAGATAAATATCAGAGGTGGTTGCCACCCTTTTTGCAGGTCATTATAGGTGGGGGTGGGTGAGAGGATCTGGGACAGAAATTTTACTCTTGCCTAGCTATCTAAGCTGTGGCAAAATTATCAGGTCTTTAGGGAACCAGAAACAGGCTAAGAGCTGGTTAGAGAAATTAGAACCTTGATCTTATTTTAAACTATTGGGCTTTTTATCTCCTTTGGTTTAAAGGAAAATAAACACTTAAAATTTGGCTCTTATAAAGCTACAATATTAGCTCCCACAAGAATTACCGGCTTTGACCCTAGATTTCTGTTTATCTATATCCACTAATCAGGTATATAAACTTAGCTAGTTTAACACTCAGAGCTAGCAAACTGTCTTTCTTTTTGAAGATTTCCTTTCACTCTTGCACAGTGGTTAAAGCACAGACTGTAGAATCATATAGGCTTGAGCCAGATGCCCTTTTTAGCTGTATGATCATAAACAAGTTGCTTGATCTAATCTCTCAACTAAAAAATTAGAATATTATTAGTACATACTAGACAGGGTTGTTATGAGTATTGAATAAGACAATGCATGCAAATAAATGGTAACTCAAAGAATTCTGAGAATCAGGAAGCTTCATAGAAGGAGGGGGAAGGGAAAATCTGATGAGGAAAAGTATAGAGGAAAGGGATAGAAGAGAGGGGTGGGGGAACAGGAAAGAGGTGGGGCAGGGGTAAAGGGTGAAGAGAGAAAAGGAGAAAGAAGAAGAGGAATAATTATATATTTCTTTGTAAAGTATACACACTATGCTTGGCAAACACATAATCATATAACCTTGTTTGTACCCCATTATCTGCTTTCTCCAGCCTTCACCTGAATAATATTGACCCACAGGAAAAAAAAAAAAAAAAAGAAATCAGCAACCACACAGTCATACTAACTGGGTTTCATTTGAAATTCATGACTACAACCAGCAACTGGTTTAAAAATAAGGAAAATTTGTTTTTCCAGCATTAATTCAGTCACACAATTACATAATAAGGAACCTAGATGCTTTCATTCTTTTTTCTTTTTTTCTTCCGCCAGCCTCAGGGCCACAGGATGACAACTGCTAGTATGATATGCAAACATACCAATGTCTAGCAGAAAAGGAACTCTTTTTTTCCCCAGAGATCTTTTTGTCAGCAAAAAAACCAAAACAACAAAAAACAAAAACCCTTTACAGAAACCCCTGAACACTGTTCCCCTTCTGTCTCACTGGCCAGAATGGCATTGCTTTGACCATGTCTTAATCAATCTTTGGCAAGGTGAATGAAACCATCATATCTGAATTAAATCAAACAGGTTTCACCCTCTGGAACTGGAATGGGGTTCATTTCCATCAACACACATGGCCATGAGGAAGACAGGAGATACCTGGAGAATTATATTAGCAGAAGAGAATTATATTGGCAGAAACGCTACCATCTGGGACTGAAAGAGACATAGACAGTATAAATTGAAAAGAGGTCTTTGGACCCTCCACCACCCCCTCCCCTGCCAAACTTCTACAAGCAGGAAGCAGGCTAAAAAAGCTACTCAGCAGCAAACACATGCTGTCTTTCATGAGAAAGGAAGGATGACCCAGAAGGTGGAAATAAGAGCCAAGAAGGTGGAGCCAACAGCCATGAAGAATTATTCCCAGGCATTAAGCCCTAATCAAGGAAATGCCAACCTTTGCCTAGCTGTATTTAAGAATTGCTATGAACTAGTTACTCTTGTGGGACCCCTTTCGGAATAGGACTGTCTATATAGCAGTTATCTTATGCCTGTCCTACCATTGGGTGCTGTTGAGTATATGTGGAGGAAGATAACTTGTCTATTTAGTTCACAGGTCTTCAGATCAGGAGGAGCTGTACTTATGGAACTATACCAGAGAAGTTTCATCTACATGTGAACTTGATTTATATAATGAGATTTTGAACTCTGAAGTGATAAAGTGATGGAATGAGACTTTTGGAAACCTTGGGAGGATGTGAATACATTTTACATGTGGGAGCGACATAATATAGGAAGCCAGAAGGTGGACTGTGGTAGCTAGCCTCCAAGATGGCCTCCAATGATCCCCATCTTCTGGTATTCACATCCTTATATGGTGCACTCCTATACTGCATCAGGGTTGGTCTACATGACCAACAGACTCAGCAGAAATGATAGCATGTGATGAGACTAGGTCATAAAAGACATTGTGGATTCTTCCTTGCTTTTACTCTCCTATCACTTGTTCTGGGAGCCAGCTGACACATCATAAGGACATTTAAACAGTCCTATGGAGAGGTGTACATGCAAGGAACTGAGGTCTCCTACAAACAACTATGTAAGTGAGCCCAGTCAATTGTCAGATAACTACAGCCCTGGTCAACAGCTTGTCTGCAACCTCATGAGAGATCCTGAGCAAGACGTGCCACGCTATGCCCCTTTTGAGTTCCTGATCCACAGAAAATAGGAGAAAGTACGTATTTGTTACTTTAAGCTGCTAAATTTTGGGGTAATGCAATAATAGATAACAATTAGAAGTAGTTACTAAAAATTTTGCATTCATTTTTTCCCTAAAGTCTGTCTATTCTGAGAGGCTTTCAAAATCGTTATCAAAAAAGGACTATGACTCCTTTTAGAAGAAAATAGCACGAAATGGTTGACATATATCTTCATCCCATAAAAGAGCAAAATATTAAACTCTGCAGTAATGACTAGACAATAAAGATCACTGTTTATCCTTGTGTGCCATCTTCCATAACTCAAATAATTAATAGTAAAATTATAGAAACATTTAAACAATATGTCACATTGAAAGGTTCAATTCAGTTGTGGGTACCAGTGAGAAAGCATTTGGGGATGAGGAAGGGGAGGAAGGGGCAGATGAAAAGCAAGATGATATTACTGGGCAGTGCAATGTAGTAGTTAAGAGCATGGGCTCTGAAGTGAAACTGCCTGGATTCCAATCCTGGCTGAGTGGCCTTCCTCATTTGTAAAATGAAAATAATTAGAGACTTTTACTCATAAGACTGTTGTAAGGATTAAATAAATACATGTATATTGCACAGGAGGGCACCTGGCGCATAGCAAGTGCATAATAAATCACTTTCATCATCTTGGGTGTGTGGATGGGGTGGAAAGGTATAGATGTATTTGGGGTCACAAAGAATATAAAGTCACAGTCTTACTTGGCAGATTTTATTGTTTCAATTTCCCTTCAGAAAACCTCAGGAGAGGGGCCGGCCTGGTGGCGCACTGTGCTAGTGCGCCACTTGGGAAGCGTGGAGGCGCTCCCGCCGAGGGTTCGGATCCCACATACAGACCGGTTCCCGCTCACTGGCTGAGCGAGGTGCGGGTGCGACACTGAGGGTTGCGATCCCGTTGCCGGTCCCAGTCCGGTACGGGGGCAACACTGAGGGTTGCGATCCATTGCCGGACACGGAAAAAGACAAAAAAAAAAAAAAAGAGAGAAAGAAAACCTCAGGAGAGTGCAAAGAGAAATCCTGATCTAATTGGGAGGCAATTAAAACTATAGTAAGTGGCACCTATATTTGTTTAAAGCATTTCCCTATCCATCAGTAGAAGTACTGATAGACAGCTTCTGAACAGGCTCTAAGTGTTGAAAGGTACATCTCCTATATATGGCATAACTAAATAATTTATTATCCAAACTGGGACACTTCTGAGAATAAAATAGTCCCTAGAAAGGTTTATACTTGAAAAGCAGGCTAAAACTGGAACTGTTCCAGGCTGGTATAGGGATAAATGATTGGTCACTGCAACTACAAGACAAGTTTATAGAAAGAGGCAATACACATATGTTTTAATGAAATCAAATAACATTTTGCAACTATGCACAGAATGAAGAAATAGTATCTACTCTCAATAATTGCCTCAACAGAATACAAATAAGCAATCTGCTTATTTTTAAATAATTCCTATCAGAGATGGCCAAACCCTTATAATAATATCTACATAATAATTACACATAATAAAAATACATCTCAGAAGCACTTGACCTTGTTGCCTACTCTTATTTCTCAAAAATCGCTCTTCCTTGGTTTCCGTGGTAGTATTTGCTCCCAATTTATGCTCTATTTATTTTCTCACTTTCTATAAAAGGCCTGTAACAGGCTTTTCTACCTTCTCCCACTCTGATATTCCCTTGGCATTTTTCTCATGTCTACCCTCTCATTTGCTGACTTCACACACTGTTTTGTATGAACTTTCACACCTGAACACTGATGACTTCCAAATCTTTATTTGTAGTCCTAACTTTTCTCTAAAGCTGTAGATCTGAGCTGTCCAATATGATAGCCATTAGCTATGTGGCCATGGGGGAGCACTTGAAATGAGGCTAGTCCAAATTAAGATGGCTGTAAGGTTAAAATATAAACCAATATTTCAAAGACTTAATAAGGAAAAAATGAATAGAAAATATCTCAATAAATTTTATATTGATTATATGCTGAAATAGCAATATTTTAAGGTATATTGGGTTAAATACAATGAATCATTAAAATCAATTTTATCTGTTTCAGTTCACTTTTTTAAATGTGGCTATTAGAAATTTAAAAGGACATACATGGCTCACACTTGTGACTCACTTTATATTTTTATTATATAGCACTATTTCAAACTCTTATCTCTTACTAATTATCTCTACTCAGAAATTCCACCAGCACCTGAAATTCAGTATGTGCAAAATTGAATTCATCATCTTCCTCTTTCAGTCCATTCTCCACACTGATGATAGTGATATTGCTAAAACACATATCCAGTCATATCACTTCCCTGCTCAAAATTCTATGATAGTCACTTTCAGGATAAAAATAATAATAATCTAAGCCTCTCAATCTCTACCTTCAAGGGCTTACAATGTCTGCCTTTCTCACTCTTCACAACTAAACTGAAAACTCTTAGAAGTCTGGACTATGTATCTCAATCAGAAAACAGAAAAAGGCATTGCAAAGACATAATCTATTAAACTAAAAAAAAATTTTTTTTGAGTGATCCTTAACTATGTGACAAACCTTTTTCTAAGTGTTTTGGGTATCCTTAATCCTTACAACAACCCTGTGGAAAAAGTACTATTATCACTATTTTACAGATGAGGAAACGAGGCACAGAGAGTCTAAGGAACTTGCTCAAGGTCACATAATTGGTAAAGGATGGAGGTCACGGTGTGTCTTGGAAATGGATCATAGTCCCATGGGGCTAGAGCATGGAGTACAAATGAAACAAGAAGGTAAGTTGGAACCAGACCATGGCATACCTGAAATATCTTACTAAAGAGTCTGGGTTTTCTTCTACAAACAATGAGGTGGCATCAAAGGCTTTTCTTGTTTGTTTGTTTTTAGGGTTTCAATTTGTTTTGCTTTGTTTTTGGCAGCTGTCCTGTAAAGGGATCTAAACACTTGACCTTTGATCAGAGAAGTGACTGGCATTCTCCAACTGATATTTAACGAGATAACTTGCATAGTCATGTGGATAACTGAGGAACAAGAGACTAGAGAGTGTTCTTCCATCTGTATTCTCCCTCATAATTAATGATACCACCATTTCCTCCAGACACCCAAATTTACTATGAACTCTCTCTCCCTGATTAATTACTGGGAGCTTTGTGAACTCTTTCTCCCTTATTAATCAGATACTAAGTTCTACCAATTTTATCTCCTAAGTCCTCTACAATTCACCCCCTCTTCTCTAGTCCCACTGCCTATATATTTTGGGGGCTTTTTTTTGTGGTCATTGTTGTTTTTTGGTTTTGGTTTTTTGTTTGTATTTTTTATTCGTTTCTTTACCACTGCCTATAAATTAAATCACAACTTCATCACCTTTTACTAAGGTAACTGAAATAGCCTCCTTACTATCTCCAGTCCTTTACCCCCTCCAGTTTATCCTGCACATGCCTCCAAGGGATTGTTCCAAAATTTTATTCTGTTCATGCCAATCATAAAAGTTAAAACCCTTTAATGACTCCTTTTCAACTTCAGGCTCTTTAGCCTAATATTCAGGAATCTTTATGATTTTACCCTTGTCTGTCCCCTTCAGTATCAACTCAAGCCACCACCACCCCATCTCATTTGAGTCATACCAAACTACACGCTACTCCTCAGTCTTGCATACTTCTGTGTATTTGCTCATGCTGTGTTCTCCGCCTAGAACTCTGTTCCTCTCTTCATCTACCTACTACTACTAATCATTCAAGACAACGTAAGCATTTTTTCCTTTGGGAAACCTTTCTACACACCTCTTCTCTTTTCCAGGCAGAGTTAGCTATGTTTTTTTTGGGGGGGGGTTGTTTGTTTGTTTGTTTGTTTGCATTCCTGTAACATTCTATGATATGCATTTATTTTTAACACACTATGTTATAACTATGGACTTTCTTGAATAAGTCTCCCATCAGAGTGTGGCTGTGTCTTACTGCAGAACTTTTTTTTCTTTTGGTGGGTGGCCAGTACAGGGATCTGAACCCCATGACCTTGTTGTTACAAGACTGCACTCTGTTGAGCTAACCGGCCAGCAAGGCTGTGTCTTACTGATGCGGTCACTCAATCAATATTTATTGAGCCCCCTGCCTCCACCTCCACCCCTAGTGCTTAGCTGGAGGCTAGGGATACAACAGTGAACAAAACAGATCAAAATTCCTGCCCTTGTGGAGTTAACGTTCTAAAGGTGGCCCCTACTTTCTTATTCACCCTTGTAGTTCCAGTGCCTGGCCGTTGATAGAGATGATAAAGGTAGAAAAGTAGTTGGGTCTACCAACAAGCTTTTTCAATAGTCTCTTCCTGCTTTTATTATCTTCACTTGGATATGTTTGCTTTTCCTATGTTCACTTTTACCTGTGTTTGCTTTTAAATTTCAATCATGTGTTTGTTAGGCAAAGTACCTCCATGTAGTCTAAAAGGGGTAGTACTGGACCTAGACAAAATATCTAAGCAAAGTTCAATTTTTACCCTCTCCCTTCTCTCTTCCATCCCTCTTCTGTTTCTTTGTCACACTTCTCTTGCCCATTTCCCTTGAGAGCAAACACCCTCTGGCTGTCCAGAAGGAAGTATTGTTAGGCGTCCAACTTAGTATTGTACTTTCTTTTTCCAAAGTATCCCAGGTTCTCCCTAATTTTCCCTGAATATCCCTAAAGTCAGAGCTATTATTTTCTCTCCTGAAAGGCTTCACACTTGTCATTCCCCACCCAGTGAGAAAGGCCCTCCTCATTGCTGTCTCTGCCTTGCACTGGGAACACTGATTCTCTTGCCTGGCTCTTCCTCGAGGGATCTTGAGTTTAATTCTTATCATCCCTAGCACTTTCCAGAATTTACAACAGTTCAATAAAGTATTAATAAATGAATAAACGAATAAAAGAATATGCACATGTATACACACACATATGAGGGTATTTCAGAAAGTTCATGGAAAGATTCATAATAACTTTTAATTCTTTTTCCAAGAATTTTTGAAGTACCCTCGTATATATCCTCTCCCCCTGAATTCAGCTATACGTATGGCTTCAATACAAGAAGTTTCTACATTGCAAGGAGATCTACAAAAAGAGGCAGACAGAAATACCCACCTTGAACCGGAAGAAAGTAGTTTCTTTAAAAATGTTAGAACTTAAAAGAGGTGTGTTTAGATATCCCTGATCATGTCACATCTGTATGGGTAAGATTAATACATGGCTTTTGCATTGTTTGTAAATTCAGTTTGACCTTTTATGCGAATAAAGTGTGTATTACAATGCTGTTTCTGTATGTTACCGGAGGTCCCTTCCCCAGGATGTAAGTGAGCCAGCGGCATGATCTTTTTTGAGATTTTGCCAAGGGAAGGCTGGGCTGGAACTGAGGAGCCAACATACTATTGAAACTAAGTATCCTGCTGGGCATGTTGGGGAAGAGATGGGATTCTTGCATGAATACAAGATCATAAACTTTTTGAAGGAAAGAGTTTTAAGAGGTCTTCCAGATCACCTAGATGCCCTGCGTCATGCGCAAGTATAAAATGAACCCAATACTCCCCGCAGAGAATCCTTCCTGTGGAACTGAGTCTTCCTCCCTCCTCCCCTCCCCATACAAGGCGGAATCCCCACGCAGTGTATATGCAGGCGCTGCCGCGACTGCTCCTGGAACCAGACCTCCCTCCCTCTCCTGTCCTCGCCAAACTCCGGAGATGTCAAAGATTCTTAAGCAGGGGTTTTCCAATCTGCCCCTAAAGGAACTGCCTCTGAGGCAAGGCGGGCAGGCCCAAGCTGCGATGTGGAGAATTTGATGTCCGAGCGACCTCCTCGGAGGAGCGGATCGAGTTAAATATAACCGCACGAATGGAATGGCGCTAAAAATAAGGCAACAGCTGGCCGGTCCACAGCCCCGTCCCGGGAAGGGCGGGGGCCTGAGGGGTCTTGTGCGGGAAGGCCGCTCCGGGCCTAGGGGCGAGGAGGCCGCGGAGTCCGCCGCCGGGCGGGAAGGCCAGCGAGGTGGGCCCGGCTGCTCACGGCCGGGGAGGCCTCTCCCCGCGCGGGTCTCGGGGCCTGGACTCAGGGTCGCTCGGTGGCCTGAGGGGGGACTTTCCAAAGGAATCAGCAAACCAGGAGAACTTGCCTGGACTTTAACAAGGCGGAAGGGCTGGGCGCTGAGGTCCTGCCCGCCCCGCCGCCAGAGGGAGCTGCGAGCGAGAGGAGGAGGAGCGGAACCCTCGAGGAGGCTCGGGCGTCGCGGGAGATCGAAGCGCAGGGGGCCCTGGGACGGGCGGTCCCGCGCGCTCCCTCGAGGCGCCCGGGACGGGTGGCGTTCGGCCTCCACGCTCCCCGCCTTCCCACAAGCCCCTTCCCTCGCGCGCCCCGCGGCCCTGCCCGCCCTCCCGCGTCAGCGCCCCAACCATCAAGCCAACAATTGAAACGTTTTCAAAGCGGGCTATTTATTTGCACCCAATAAATCGATCGGCGGTGATTAAGAAATCGATGTGGCCTGGGTGGGCGAGTCGCTTGCGGGGAGGGAAAGGCACTTTCGTCCTGCTCCCGCAGAGAGGCCGAGGGCGGGCACCGGCCTGAAAGAGGCGTGTCCCGCCCGGGCCACACCCGAGGAGCCGCCACCTGGGCGCGCAGTCCCCGGCAGGCCGCGTTCCCTCCAGCAGCGAGGGGCGCGCGCCTGCAGCCTGCTTTCCTCGGCCCCTCTCGCCTTTCTCTCTTGTTCGCCGGGAAGGCTGTGGCCGCGAGCGGCCGCCGAGGGGCTCGGAGGCTTTTGTTGCTCCTCGGCCGGCTGAATGGGGATTTTGTAAAGTGGGACAGATAAAAATGAGCATCATCATATTGTTTGACAGAATGATCCCGCATGATGAAGTACCGGCTCCGAAGGGGGTGAAAATAGTGTATTCCTAAAAACCCAGCCCTCGGCTCCTCCGCGAGCTGCCGATAGCCTGGAGGGACCCAGCGGACAGCCGGGCCCAGCCACACTACACCTAACAGTGTCGGAAAGACTCCGGCTTTCAATGCCAAGTCATTTTTAAGCCCCGATCCTGCCCAGGACCTTTCTCCTCGCTGATGAAAAGAACAATTTTCGAGAGAAAGGCTCGTTTTGATTAAATCTGACATGCTGCTGATAACTCCATGCTAATGTGAAATAATTAACATAATAGCCATAATTAAAAGCACGCTAACAATGCCATAAATTTATCACACAATTTTACTAGCTTTCTGCCCCTAACTGCTCTCTCATCGTTAATTAAACGTGTTGCCTTTTACAGAATGTATGTTTATACATTTCCAATATAAATAAATTCGAAACCATCCTTTCTCTCTCTCTCCTCCTTTCCTTTTGGTTTCTCGCCATTTACAGGCATGCCTTGGCGTGGACCCCGAGTGGCAGCACCTTGAAAATAAATGAAGTTTTGAGATGCAAATCCAAACAAGAACATTAAATTAGCCTTTTTTTTTTTTTCACCCCGAAGAGATCTGAGAGGTATGCAAGTGTTGTGGTGGTGGGAAATGAATTGAAAATCCTATGCACTAGGAAATGGAAATCATTTGGGTGCGTTGGGGCCCGGGTATCACCTTTGCCCTTCCCACGTTCCTAGGTAGCAGCCATCCAGACAAAGAGCTGATAATAGTTTAACAAATCTATGAAGATTGCCAAGAAGGAGCAGACTTTGGTTCTTGGGGAGCGGGAGGGGGAATAGGGGAGGAAGGGGGGTGTTTTTCAAATGGCTCCACGTTTTGTTTCCTTTGCAAGAGAGAGGGTGGCTACTCTCGGTAGGGGACGCGCATCTCACTCCGCAGAACCTGGTACCATCTCCCTGGATTGTGAGAAGAGTGCACCCCGCGCGGGGGCAGGATGATTTTATCTCACATGGCACCAACGATTTATTTAAGCCATCGGCCATCGGGATAGTCTCTTACCTAAAGGAGAAAAGGGCGCTTGGGTTCGTTTGGGCCTGGCTGGGGTAGGTGGGCCATTCCTGCTATCCACACCCTTTGACTGTGCCCCTCTTCCGGTGCTGACCACTTAGGAGCCAAACTTGAGCTGCAATAAATTTTCTCTTCTCTGTCATAAATTGTTCCATCCACTTTTACCTCCCCCCCGCCTCCCACTAAATCTCCCCTCCCCTCAGGACGTCTCAATTTTCTTCCTATCGATCCGGACGCCACTCTTCTTTCTTGCCTCCTGTTGCTGGATCCCAGCCCCCCACCCCCACCCCGTCCCCATCCCAGTCCCCGTCCCCATCCCAGTGGCTTCCCCAGCTGGCTACCACGCACCCTGCCCGCCCCAGAAGAAACCGAAGGAGTTTTATTCCACTCCCTTTTGGTTGAAACACGTTTCAAACTCTTGAGCAGGTGAGACCGCTGGCTGCCATCTTCTTCCAATCTCTCCTGGGAAGTTTGTTGAGACCCAAAGAGTCGCTCTCACTCACAACTGTGTGCGTGTGTGTGTGCTCCGTGTATTTCATTCTCCATCTCCTCCCCATAACCCTTTGAGACTCAGAAAATGTTTATCCTCATCTCTTCCTCCGCCCCCCCTTCCATTCCTCTATCACATTTTCTAACCCCCACGAATACTTCTCACTTTCTGTGTATGTTTCTCTTCCATCTCTGTCCTAAAGTTTGGCGGTAACTGACGACTTGAGGGCTTTAGCTGCAAACTGCAATTACTCGGCAAACAGAACTGACCTAGCCCGGAATCCAGCGGGCCTCGGACAGGACCCTCACCGCGCCGGGCTCGGACTCGTCAGCCGGGGCGGCCTTCCGCGGCGAGGCCAGCAGGAACTTTCAGGTCTCCCACCCGAGCCGCCGCTTCGCCTCCTTCCCGCCTCGGGAGGTTGTGCGGGCCCTACTGTCGGTCCAGGAGAAGGAAACCGGGGACCGGTTCCTTAGCCGAGAGTGACTGCGAAAAAATCCTATGAATCCGCTGGAAATCGATACCAAGCCGTGAGGCCGGCGAGGGCGCGGGACGTCGGGGCCGCAGCCCGTACGTCCTGCACGTCTCATCATTTAGCTAATCGAGTCGAAAAGTTTCTGTAAAGGCCGGACCCGGCATCAGATGGTAACACTGATTGAACAAGAGATTAGCACAATAGATCTCTAACCGAGGGGAAGCGTTGCTTTTCACGCTGCGCGCCGTAATTAATGGTATGAATCAATTAATTTGACTTTTATTGTGTCAAAGGAAAAAAGCGCAACAAATGGAACCGGCAGCTGGGAGTTGTTCATCCCCCACCCCCCTTCCCCAGGGAGGTTCCAAGGAGACACCGGGGAGTGGACGGATCAGGCTGGGCCCCGGCGGAGGGAGGGATGAGAGGCGGCGACCAGCGGCGTGGAGGGAGTCCCGGGAGCCAGCCCCGGCGGGCGGCGAAATTAGGCTCATTTGGAGGTTACTCTCAAGACCTGCGAGGGAATCCCTGGAGCCGCTGTCCTCTTGCGCACCTACACAAGTACGCGTGGACTCGGGCCCAGACACCCACGCCGCGGTAGGGCCCGCGCTGCGCCCCGTGCCAGCCTCTAGGGCTGCGCAACCCAAGCTGAGCAAAAGCAGTTTGTGAATATGTAAATCTCGGCTTATTTTTCTTGTCCTTCCGACCTTCCCTTGGGTTGCTCCGGCAGTTGTAGCCGAGACCTCTGTAGCCTAGGGCGGTAGGTAGCCAGCTCGCAGCTCGGGTCGGTTTCACCGGAGGCTGTCTAGACGGCATTGTAGAAGGTTCGGAGCCCTTGGGTCACAAAGCGGTGCAGCTGCGGAAATCAACTCAGAGATGCGTTTTAGGGTCAGGTGCAATCCTGAGATCATTTAGATACAGAAAAACCGTGGAGGTTCGGGCGTCTCAGGATGCAGTAACTGCACCCACCCTGCCCCCAGCTCCAACCAGGAACATCCTGCGAAGTCGGGATCCAAGGGGCTAGTGTTATATCCGGGTAAATTGCCTAACGGAGATGAAAGCCAATCTGTGCCGCAATGCCTGTAATGAAGTAAGTTTACAGATTTTTTTGGTTTGGGGTTTTTTCTGGGTTTTTTTTTTTTTTGGTGTGTCTAGGCCAGGGAAAGAGGGGGTCCTAAGTGGGAGACAGACTGAGGGAATCGGAAACACCACGGTCCACCCGGAATTAGGTCCGTTCCCTAGTGTCTTCTGTAAATATTTCACTAATTATTTCCTCCGGACCTTCTTCCCTCGTGCTCCTCCCCCTGGTGAAGCCGGCGCTCCCCTCCCAGGCCTCAACAGACAGACTGGTCTTGGGTTTCCTGAGCCCGCCACACCCGGTAGGCGCTTGCGGCTCGCATCGAGGCCGCCTAAAAGCGGGAGGAAAGAGGTGGCGCATCGCGGATTCGCGGGGTCAGGAGCACTGATTCCCCTTGGAGGTGTGAGGTCCACGCGCCCCAGGAACGCAACGCACCCGGGGTCGGTTTGCGGTTCCCCCCTCCCCCCCCAGTCCCAGTTAAATCCTCAGTCTTTCCTACCATCACTTACTTTCCTTGCCAAGGAAACTCCGTGCGCACTGGCCACATCCTCGTCTCCTCCACCCGCTCTCCTGCTGATTTCCACGGAAGTTAAATCTTGGCGGGTTTGTCTACACCTTAAGATAAGAAAATCCACGTTAGTTAGCAGCAACCGAGAGCCCGGCCCGCCGGCATGCCCGAGGCTGCCCAGGAAGGCACCACCCGCTCCCCGCACGGTTCCTCAGTCGTCCCGGCCTGGGCGCGGCGTCTAACTAGAGGCCTGAGGCCTCTTCCCGGCTCCACTCGACTTACCCAGGCCGCTGCCAGTCCCGGCTCCTTCCCCAGCGCCTCATTTCCGACTTTTTCATATGCTAAGTCCTTTAACAACTCCAAGAAGCCAGTTACGGCTTTTTTTATTTATAGGTTCCCTGTTATTTTACGTTGTTTTTATTTCTCTCGGCAACTATTCTAATAGATTAATCAATAGACATTTTCTGACCTTCGGGAACCCCAGCTGATGCTGTCCTGGCCGCGCGAAAAAAATATACAGAGAAAAACACGCCCATGTCGAGCCTGGAAAGCGAAGGCAGGATCCGGTGGCCAGGTTTGGGGGTAGGCGACGGGACACACCTCAGCAGGTGTCCTCCCCGGAATGAGCACTGAGGCTGGAGGGGGTCTGAAGTCTAATTAGCAAGAGGGAGCCGGGCGCACCGCTCTGACTCTTGGGAGCTAAAAACAAACAACAAAAAAAGAAAACACAGACTAGGAAGTTTTTCTTTTTAAAAAATGGGCTGGGAATCTTGTTCTACGTTGCCCACTTCTGTCTAAAGAGTGTTGGCGGGGGGAGGGAGGACGGACAGGGAAGGAAGAGGGGGTGGGGAACGCCGGGCAGGGAGAGTCGCACGGTCCGGCGGACGCTCCCAGGCCCACGCCCACACTCGCTCACACCCATCCACCCACTCCCACACGCACACGCTCCCGGGACCCGCGCGCCCGGCTCCCGCCTGGGCGGGGATCTCCAGGAGGGCCCGAGCGTCCTCGGGGCCCGCGGGATGCTGGCGCACGGTGCGGTGCCGAGTTGCGCGTCTCTCCTCCCTTTGTTGACAATTCCGCGAACCAACTTGAGTTTGGCCAGATCCGCGGCGGCCCTGACGTCACGCGCGGTCACGTGGCCCCGCCTCCCGCTGGATCTTTAAGTAGAAAGTAATCTATCAGGCCAGTCCTTAAAACGGGACTTTCGACTACCGGGGCTTCGGCGTCCCTGACACCCGCCCCCCTCCCCCCCCC
>NW_007727382.1:248270-248782 GCF_000696425.1 Galeopterus variegatus | reverse complement strand
GCGGGCGGCCTGGCCCCGAGCAAACCTAAGAACAGCCTGGTGAAGCCGCCCTACTCGTACATCGCGCTCATCACCATGGCCATCCTGCAGAGCCCGCAGAAGAAGCTGACCCTGAGCGGCATCTGCGAGTTCATCAGTAACCGCTTCCCCTACTACCGGGAGAAGTTCCCCGCCTGGCAGAACAGCATCCGCCACAACCTCTCGCTCAACGACTGCTTCGTCAAGATCCCCCGCGAGCCGGGCAACCCGGGCAAGGGCAACTACTGGACCCTGGACCCGCAGTCCGAGGACATGTTCGACAACGGCAGCTTCCTGCGGCGCCGGAAACGCTTCAAGCGCCACCAGCAGGAGCATCTGCGCGAGCAGACGGCGCTCATGATGCAGAGCTTTGGCGCTTACAGCCTGGCGGCGGCGGCAGGCGCCGCGGGACCCTACGGCCGCCCCTACGGCCTGCACCCGGCGGCTGCGGCCGGTGCCTACTCGCACCCGGCGGCTGCGGCAGCTGCGGCGGC
>NW_007727382.1:231582-247870 GCF_000696425.1 Galeopterus variegatus | reverse complement strand
CACTGGGGGTTCCGGGGGCGGCGGGGGCGGGGGCACCGGGCAGTCCTTCCTGCGGCCGCCCGGGACCGTGCAGTCGGCGGCACTCATGGCCACGCACCAGCCGCTGTCGCTGAGCCGGACGACCGCCACCATCGCGCCCATCCTGAGCGTGCCGCTCTCTGGACAGTTCCTGCAGCCCGCCGCCTCGGCCGCCGCCGCTGCAGCCGCCGCCGCGCAAGCGAAGTGGCCAGCGCAATAGGGACGCGCCTGTGGCCGGGACACAGGAACCCGCGGCGGCCTCGGGCGTCGGCTGTACTTCCAGGCTGCGCGCCCCGCCCTGGTCCCGGTTCCCTTGCCCAATCCCGAACTCTGCCTCTCCCCCGTTTCCTCCCCCCCGACCCTCCAAAACCTACCTTCTGTGGCCTCCACCCCGTCGCGCACACCTAAGCTGGCCGAGCAAACTCACCGCGTGCCCGCCGGGAATAGCTTTCCGTACAGGTAAAACGAAAACCGAATTTTCCAAAAATGCACCCCGACGGCGCCTGCTCTCAGTACCGTGGGGATGGGAGGGAAATCCTTTGTACATATTTGTATAAAAATTATTGACTTTCCTTTTGGGGTTTTTATTTTTTTAAGAAAAAAGATCAGTAGATTTAGAGCTCTGAACTTTCATTTTTTTTGAAGGTTCACTCTCCGCAGTTTTATCCGAGAAAAGAAAGTATAGAGACGTTGGGAGATTTTAAATATAAAGAAATTTTCAAAAGGGCGAAAAGTGTCACTCTATTATAAAAGTCTGTTTCTATATGAATGAATATATATGGTATTCTAAATGTTATTCCATCGTGTTGTACACAACTTTGTAAATAAATTTTTAAAATGCTTAGCCTAGTGTTTTATTTAGGTGTCTGAAGTAAATGATAAGCTTTTTAAAGGGTATATATATCTTATGTTCCCCAGAAAATTAAGGAGTTTCAAGTAATGACCACTTTAATCTTTGCTAATTCATAACTCGAGTGTAAGAAAAGGTTAATTGGAGAAAGGAAAGAGTATGTCTAATTTAGGTCATATTAATATTTTTCATTTAGTTTTCACCTAAAGTCAGGATGTGGGTGATGACCCCCTTCATATCAACAACCCATTAAATCTAAATGACCAGACATTTCAATGGATTAAGTAGGCTGTCATTCAAAAAAACAAAAAAAACCCAGAACACCTAATTCTAAACAACAGCATAGTTTTAAAAATTTTTTTAAAAAGAGCAGACTAGTATCTTCCACAATGAAAATTTCCCAAATGAGGGAGAGTTCTTGGTCATTTCAATTATCCTTTCAAAGGTAAGTAAATTCCAAACATTCCTGTTTTTAGCATTTAAATCTTAGATTTTTGAAATTACTTTTCATCTCTTAAGTAGAAGTGGTAAATAAAGCCAGTTGGCTTTAAAATTTCATGTTACAGCATTTTAAATTTTGCAGTGGGATTGTATTATCTATTTCAACCTGATAGATAATACGTAGTTTTATTTTCATAATACTTTCAAATAAGATGCTTCTCGTCCCTGCAACCGACGCCTTTCTGAAGGTGGAGGAATGGTGGCCTTAATACCCTTTTGAAAACAGGTGCACATTACCTCTTCCCTCCTTTTTCCTTTACCTTAGGCTAGGTTAGTGTGAAATGCGAGGTCGTAGGGCAGAAATGGGGGAGGTCCTCGTAGATCATTTTAAATGTGCATTTCAGCTGTTTCAACCTTTTTTAAAAAAAAATAAGAATTAAAATAGAAATGAAACATCTTGGTGCGGGAAGCCGGTTTGAAATGGGGGAGGTCCTCGTAGATCATTTTAAATGTGCATTTCAGCTGTTTCAACCTTTTTTTAAAAAAAAATAAGAATTAAAATAGAAATGAAACATCTTGGTGCGGGAAGCCGGTTTCCGCCACCATCAGCATATCCTCAAACGGCATCAATTTTAATTATTTTGTAATTAATTTAGCCGTTACAATTACTTATGTGAAATCGCCTTTTAAAACCGGAGCGACTGGCAATACTGTCAGCTCGGCCCTGTGTGCGTCCTGCTTGTTAAACATGGCCAGTCCCTGGCGCTGTAGTCCACCTTGCCTCCCTGGTCGTGGAGATGCCTCTCCACCGCGGATCCGAGTCTTCTTCGCTACTGCAGTAGGCTAAGGGTAGCTTTGAAAGACATTTCCTTGCAAATACCACGTCTGTTTTTCCTGGTAGATGGTAAACATTATTGTGTCCTGAGTAAACATTCCTTCGAGATCAGGGTCCTAAAATAAAACAAGCTGCCGGGGGTGAGAGAGTTTAACTTGATAAACAAGAACCTGATAATCAACCACTGCCTAGAGGAGCAACAGTAACCTTCATCGAGAGGAGATTATGGACCACACGGTCTCCGGGCGGGTCCCTTCTAATCTCCTTTTACAAGGAAAGCTAAACGGATCTAAATTTGTTTGTGTGTTGCAGCTATAAAAGTAACAAGTTGTTTCACAGTTGTGTCTGGCTAATCGGTTTTTACACAAACAGCAAATGGTACATGATTTGTGCAAACACATAGAGGTTATTTCTAAATTTAGCTGACACCCCTGGGAAAAGGGAAAGGCAGGGCTTCTTGAATTCACTTTTAGCTTCAAGAAGCTGCTGATCCAAGGCTTCTAAATGACATTGGATAACAGGGGCCTCATTCCATCCCTGATCCTTTGTTACTTATAAAATTACTCGCTCATATTTCCGCGCATAGCAGCAATACCGGCCGAGCCTGCGCCCGCAGCCTGACACTCAGCCACAAGCCGCTGCTTGAGATCCGCAGGGCTTTTTCCAGCGATGCATTCGTTAGGCAGCGGGGTGCAGACGAGCAGAGATGCACCGGCAACTTTCCTTCCAGCCACTTCTCACCCTTGAACTACCTCCTGGAAAAGGTCCCCTTCCTTTATGTCTTGGAGGGCAGGAGACTCTCAGGCCCAGACCCCCAACCGGCCAACGTCTGTTTAAAAATCTTGGCAGGTGTTAGGGAGATAGGCCTGGGCGAAACAGCCTGAAAAGCTCCTTTTGGTTTAAGCTTTTAAACCACGAAGGTTTAGAGCAGAAGGGGGAATGTAAATATCACTAATAATGAAAGCAAGCACTTAGTGGTGGGGCGGGGGACGCTTGAAATCCACGTTTGATGTTATCGAACGCAGGTACCTGCGATGGAAGGCACCGGAACTCGCTTTCACATTGAGATTTAAAAGCAACACGACTGATGTCCGCTTTTTATTCCACTTAACAAAAGAAACCTAAAGAAAGGGGGAAGATTTATTTGCAATAAAAGGAGGACACAGGTTGATTTTTTTTTTTTTTTAAATGGGGAGGATTTTAGCTTTCGGCTACACACGAATTTATACATGTTTCCACTTTCTCCGGCACCCATTTCTAAAAAATCAATCCAGCCCAAAAGCCCGTGGCCCCTAGAGCGTCCTCAGGGCGGAGTTCCTGAGTGGGGTCCCCACACCCAGTCCCTCGGGGAATAGAGGGTGAATCTGGATGTCCAGGGAAATGCGAAAAAAGAGTAGAGCCAAATACACGTACCGGCTGTGCAGGGCTCTCGCTGCGGTGGCGGATGTGGCCTGTAGGGGGCGACGAGCAGAAGGAAAACTTCCCGGTTTGTCTCGGAGGGTCCAGCCCCAGCCCTCAGAGGCCTTTCTCTCTCCCAGGCTCTGAGCCCCCTGACACCCTTGCTCATCCTAAGGGCCCGGGACGCCAGGGCCGAATCTCAGAGAAGCTGCTTTCCTCAGCATGTCTCCCGGAAGGGACGGAGTCCCGAGGGGAGTTTGTCCTAAAGATTGGAAAGCAATAAAGTTTAGTGATGAGGAAACGTTGACCTGGAAGCAATTAAGAGTTATATTTAAGGTTATTTATTTTACATGGTTTATAGGAATAGTCTTGGTAGTGAGAACATGAAATGCTGGTGCGGGGTGGGGGGGCCTGTTTTAAGGTGGGTTTCTTAAGAAACTGTCCTGAAGACCTGAAGAAGATGTGATCTGAAAGCAGGTTCCAGAGTCATGAGTCCATCCGACTCCACCTGTGTCCATGGTGGTGTAGACTGCAGCATAAAACAGCGCGGGGGGAGGGGGTTGGAAGGGCATTCTGAGTGTGCCCAGGCCAAGTCTTGGAGGGTGGTCCTATTTCATGGGAGGGGATTACAGGAAACAGTGGAATGAGAGACTTTGCAGAAGGCGTCCCAGAGATTAGGCATTTCCTGTGACTTTGGACAAGTTTGCTTGATTTCCTTGGATATCTCCATTTCCTTGACTCTACAATGAGAACGAGTCTGCCTGCTGCTTGGGCTTGCAGAATTAGGTGAGTTAGTGCCAGTAAAAAATGTTTTATAAACTGTAGAGAGCGGAGGGCATGTTAAGGTTTTTTGGTGTTTGGCTTGGTTTCGAATGACCAGATGTTAGGCTTGCAGAATTAGGTGAGTTAGTGCCAGTAAAAAATGTTTTATAAACTGTAGAGAGCGGAGAGCATGTTAAGGTTTTTTGGTGTTTGGCTTGGTTTCGAATGACCAGATGTTATGTGTGAAAAATGAGTTTTTCTAAGAGAGGTCGCAGAACCTATCCCAGCCCGTAGGTGCCTGGAAGGATTTTGCAAAAGAGAGGCTGGTCACAGGAGGCTTTTAAATGGTGGCACCTCCTCCTGGTCTTGAGACCTCCGACCACGCCCTAGGCCTGGGGAGAAGCCGCCTGTGCCCACCCACCCTTCAGCCCGCACCCCAGCTCGAGGCCGGACATATTTCTTTCTGGCTGAGCGGTCCACCTTGCTGTTTGTCCCTATGCTTCCCCTAACCGAGGCAAGTGGGGAAACCCGAGCCCTCCACTGACAGACGCCCGTTAGCGCACGACTCAGCCTCGGAGGCGAACTAAAGGTAATCAGATCCCAAACCCGCGTAAAAGACCACCCTCCGTCGCCGCCCTCCAACAGTTGGCAGAGTTACACTCAGGGCCAACTTCTGTCTTCACCACCACCACCCTCCCTTTGCCCTCTGAGGAATGTACACGCCATTCTTTGCAAGGAGGGTGGGTGCGCACAGAACAAAATTTGAAACGAGTTGTTGCAAAATCAGCCAGAGTGTCACAAGAAAACACGATCACCTCACTTTTATTTTCCGAGGTGGTATCTTAACATCAGAATTCTCCTAAAGGAAGAATTAAATTAGTCTCCTCCCCATTTGGATATAAAACTCGAACCAAAAGCCCTTCTATTCCAGGTGATTTCGTGCTTATGCACACAGCTCGGTTCCCTCAGTGGCGAGGTGGGGAGGGAGGGGACACCTTCATTCTCTGGGTCCTCGGTGCCGAATTTCCGACGCATCTTCAGAAAAGCAGTCAGTCCTAGAATGTCTGCGTTAGAAGTGACCCCGGAGATCATCCTCTCCCTTTTTTCACATAAGCCCAGAAGGTCCCGTGAGTTACCCAAGGTCATTCAGCGGCCCCAAATGTAAGCCGTAGAAATACTCACAGGAGGGGCCGGCACACCAAGGTCGCAGGTTCGGATCCCTATATAGGGATGGCCGGTTAGCTCACTTGGGAGAACGTGGTGCTGACAACACCAAGTCAAGGGTTAAGATCCCCTTACCGGTCATCTTTAAATTATTATTATTATTATTATTAATAAAAAAAAATAATATATAAAATAAATAATAATAATAATATATAATAATAATAATAATTATTATTATTATTATTTCAACTATAGGACATTCTGGAAAAGGCAAAACTATGGAGACAGTGAAAAGATTAGAGGTTATCGGGGCTTTGGGGGGAGGGAGGGATAAATCTGTGGAGCGCAGAGGATTTTTAGGGCTGTGAAACTATTCTGTATGGACACATGTCTTTACACACTTGTCAAAACCCACAGAATGCACAGTACAGAAACTAATGTTAACTATAGACTGTAAACTATTACCTATTCTCAGGGAATAATAACGCATNGAGACTTTGCAGAAGGCGTCCCAGAGATTAGGCATTTCCTGTGACTTTGGACAAGTTTGCTTGATTTCCTTGGATATCTCCATTTCCTTGACTCTACAATGAGAACGAGTCTGCCTGCTGCTTGGGCTTGCAGAATTAGGTGAGTTAGTGCCAGTAAAAAATGTTTTATAAACTGTAGAGAGCGGAGAGCATGTTAAGGTTTTTTGGTGTTTGGCTTGGTTTCGAATGACCAGATGTTATGTGTGAAAAATGAGTTTTTCTAAGAGAGGTCGCAGAACCTATCCCAGCCCGTAGGTGCCTGGAAGGATTTTGCAAAAGAGAGGCTGGTCACAGGAGGCTTTTAAATGGTGGCACCTCCTCCTGGTCTTGAGACCTCCGACCACGCCCTAGGCCTGGGGAGAAGCCGCCTGTGCCCACCCACCCTTCAGCCCGCACCCCAGCTCGAGGCCGGACATATTTCTTTCTGGCTGAGCGGTCCACCTTGCTGTTTGTCCCTATGCTTCCCCTAACCGAGGCAAGTGGGGAAACCCGAGCCCTCCACTGACAGACGCCCGTTAGCGCACGACTCAGCCTCGGAGGCGAACTAAAGGTAATCAGATCCCAAACCCGCGTAAAAGACCACCCTCCGTCGCCGCCCTCCAACAGTTGGCAGAGTTACACTCAGGGCCAACTTCTGTCTTCACCACCACCACCCTCCCTTTGCCCTCTGAGGAATGTACACGCCATTCTTTGCAAGGAGGGTGGGTGCGCACAGAACAAAATTTGAAACGAGTTGTTGCAAAATCAGCCAGAGTGTCACAAGAAAACACGATCACCTCACTTTTATTTTCCGAGGTGGTATCTTAACATCAGAATTCTCCTAAAGGAAGAATTAAATTAGTCTCCTCCCCATTTGGATATAAAACTCGAACCAAAAGCCCTTCTATTCCAGGTGATTTCGTGCTTATGCACACAGCTCGGTTCCCTCAGTGGCGAGGTGGGGAGGGAGGGGACACCTTCATTCTCTGGGTCCTCGGTGCCGAATTTCCGACGCATCTTCAGAAAAGCAGTCAGTCCTAGAATGTCTGCGTTAGAAGTGACCCCGGAGATCATCCTCTCCCTTTTTTCACATAAGCCCAGAAGGTCCCGTGAGTTACCCAAGGTCATTCAGCGGCCCCAAATGTAAGCCGTAGAAATACTCACAGGAGGGGCCGGCACACCAAGGTCGCAGGTTCGGATCCCTATATAGGGATGGCCGGTTAGCTCACTTGGGAGAACGTGGTGCTGACAACACCAAGTCAAGGGTTAAGAACCCCTTTCCGGTCATCTTTAAATTAAAAAAAAAAAAAAAAAAAATTCACAGGAGGAAAATGTGTTCCTCACCCAGGAAGGATGAGTCACTTGAGAAAAGGAAAACGGTGCACACTGGGGCAGTGATGGCTGGGAAGGGGGGAGAGGAGAAAAAAAGACAAACACAGACGCGCTGGGCCGAGCGGGACTAACCTCCAGGAAGGAGGTTGGCCTCGAGCCTGGGGCCTCCCCGCGGCCCAGGGCGCCCGCTGCGCCGCAGCCCGTCCGCGCCGCTCGCCCAGCGCTGGGCGGTTCTGCGGGGACCGATGGCCCCCTTTCCTTCTGGCCTCGACATTTGGGAGGGAAGAAAGAAGGCGGGAACTGCAGGCCAGAACTTCTCCTTACCCAGCGGACTGGCGGCCCAGCCAAGTCGGTCCCCACGGGCGTCCCCCTGTGTCCCTCGCCCTTGCGCACGGCAGGATCACCCCCGCGCCGGCTTCCAGGGCTCGGCCTGCGGGACTCCAGCTTCCCCTCCCCGGAGGGATGAAAGGGAGAAGAGAATTCGAATTAATTAGAGAAGAAACCTAGTCGTAAAAGGCACCCGCTGCGGAAGTGGGCGTGCAGCTGGACGCGCGGTGGTGACTCGTCGCCCGGCCCTGTCCTGCGGCGCCCCAGTCGCCGGCGCATGGGATGCTTGTAACGGGAAACAAATCCCAGGCTGTGAACCTGGGGCGGCCGAGAAGCCCCAGCCTGGGATCTCTGGGGAACTAGGGACAATTTTCTACTCTCTGGTTAGGCCACAGCCCTTGCGTAAGGTCTCCCGGCGACCCGGCCAGGCTGGGGAACCGACGGGAGTGACCCCAACCCCGGCGTGCTTGCCCTGCAACCAACGCTCAGCGAGAAGTATCCTCTCCGCCATCCCGGCCCCCACCGCTCCCGCTTCTGCGGAGTTGGCATGTGGAATGCTCCTTCCCCGGGGCCGGCTACGGGAGCTGCGGTGCACGTCTTATTGAAGAGGGGGGAACTTTGGTTCTTTCCCTCCCTGCATCCCTCCTACTGTCTTCCCCACAGATGGTAAGGAAGACTCGAGTTTTCTCCAAACAGCAACACATTTTGCCCCATGTTACCCTTTTGTGCAAGGGGCGCGTGCTCGGGTTCGCAGGCAGCTCTGCTGTCAGCGCTACGGCAACCCCCAAACCCCAACTTGTCTCTCCTCTCAAGCGCCACAGGGGAGGCAGCGCCTCCTCCGGGAAGCTTTCCTGAGTCTCCCATCCTGGGTTAGTTGCTCCTTCTTAGCCCACCGTGCCAACTGATGAACCACGGTCATTATCAATGCCCTGTGAGTTCCTTACTGACTAACATTTTCAAGCACAAAGTTGACAATCCAAATTATTTATCTACTGACAACCTTGGACCATGGTGGCAGGGATGGTAAATCATGAAAGCTGTTAATTGATAAAGATCGGGTCTTCTCAAGAATTTGGAGGATTGTTTTCTTTCCATTCCTTTTCTTCAGTTCTTTTCTTTATAACAAATGCTTTTATAAACACCCTGTGAATTTTTTAAATGGATGAATTTAAAAGGCATTTATTAGAGGTCTAAAAAGTATAAGACACGTCAATTGTTCATTATATAATTGGATTTTCTGGCATGTTTTCTCTGCCGTTGTGAAATTAGTTGAAAACTTTTCCTCCCAGCCTGAAATTCAAGCAGCTAGTTCCACCTCCCACTAATAGGGAAACTCCTTTAGAATAGCTGGGGTGTCAGCCAGCCTCTGCTTTAATTTTTCCAGTGGAAGAGAAACCACTACCTCACAATACAATCCATTCCACGTAGAGGCATCTTTATTTGTTAGTGAATTTGAGAGTCATTTGCTCATATTTTCATATTAAAGATAGTCATGTTACCATGTGTTGGGTTTCTTTATCTAAAACACAAAAAACTCGCTGTACTTTGGCTTTTACATCAAAACTACTGTTTGTGGGGAAAACTGAACAAGGATTAAAGCTTTGAGAAAGCATCAGGGTTTTGCATTCAGTGTACATGTTCCAGGATGGCCCCTGGGCCTTGCTCTGAGACCCACTTGGAGAGCCTTCATTAGTTACTACATCACCTAGGGCTGGCTTCAGATTACACTGGTGGTAAAAGTCTCATAGAATGGTTGTTAGAATTTTGTGTTCTTTTTTTTTTTCTTTTTTTGGTCCTTTTTGAGACCGGCCTGCCCCGCGCTCAGCCAGTGAGTGCACCGCCCATCCCTATATGGGATCCGAACCCGTGAAGGGAGTGCTCCCAGCGCCGCACTTTCCCGAGTGCGCCACGGGCTCGGCCCGTACTTTTTTTTTTTTTTAACGAGATAAAAAGCATTTTTAAAAAAGTTAAACAAAATGTTTAATTTCTCTTTTGTTGCTGTATCCCTTGGCATAAAATTATCTCTTACCTATTAGTCATCTAAACCACTCACCACATAAAACTAGAAACCTACATGTCTTTTTTTTTTTTCTTTTTTAAAGATGACTGGTAAGGGGATCTTAACCCTTGACTTGGTGTTGTCAGTACCACGCTCACCCAGTGAGCAAACCGGCCATCCCTATATGGGATCCGAACCCGTGGCCTTGGTGTTATCAGCACCGCACTCTCCCGAGTGAGCCACAGGCCGGCCCTGAAACCTACATGTCTTTTCTGGAAGATATTAATGTATATTCTACTATTTAATATAGAGAAGCAGAAAGAAGAAAAATCTCAGATTATGTGGCCATTGCCTTCCAATTGAATAATGTGTTCTTTTGTGTTATACATCTAATACTTTTTAAAATTTTTTTGTAAATTTATATCCCAGTTTGTGTGGCCCCTATTGATTTAGCCTTTATATAGCTCTGTTAGCTTCTTTCTTTGCCATTGTTACAGATTATGCCAGTAAACCATCTCTCAAATTTTACCATCTTGAAAATGTAAATGTTGGTTACAAGAGCAAGGTAGTATCAAGATCAGCAAAAATTAATCACAACCACTGTGAAACATCTGCTTTATTGATGGTATTTCAACAGCATCACCTTTCCACATATATCAGAAATTATGACTTTATGATAAAGTTGCTCTTGTTGCTGGAGGGAATTGAGAGCAAGAGTTAATAGATTGGATTAAAAGACAAGACTAATTCCTAGTCTTACTCCTGACATTGAACTTGGAAGTATCTGATGAACTCTATATTTGCCCACATAAAGACCATTATTGAAAATTTAGCTGAGAGAAAGAAAGAAAGGAATTATAGTATAATAACTATCATTTTAAATTTTTAGCTTTTTGAGTAACTGTTAAAAAATTTAGAGTTTTTTTAAAACTTGATTTCACTTTTGTCTTGATTTAAGATATCTGTCATTCTAAGATATCTGTCATTCAAACCTCCAGCAGCTTGAGAACTCAGTATACAGTATTGATACTATATACTATAGTTTAGTGTAGGGGACTGAACCACCCTCCTCTACCACCACCTGTAAGGCCCAGTGAAATTTGAAGAAGCCCCACAGAAGATTGTGAGCAAATCCACCTCAACTTTGGGAACCATTATTCTAGTGCAGACTATTCAATGTACACACTTAATGGATTACATTTTTTCCTGTTGCATTAAAATATTCTTACATTAAATGAAATGAAGTTTGAGAAATCAGTTTATTAATTATAAGAGCTAAATAGTTATCATGTGAGAGATAGCTATACTGTATTTTCCAAATTGATTCCCTTGATAAGGGGTGGTTTATTATTTGAGACACAGAATGATATTCTGAAAAAAGCATCGGCTTTGGATTTGATAGTTCTAGGGTCAAATCCTGTCTCTGCCATTTCCTATGTGATCTTGATCAAATTACTTAACATCTCTGAATCTCAGTTTTCTCATCTATAAAATGGGGATCATAAAATGAAGATTTACTGTGATCTATTTAGAGTGCTCAAAAATGGTGGCTGTTATTACTATACAGTTTTGCTGATTTTATAGTCGTCATATTTTCATGAGGCTACCTTTATTTTTTTCTCTGATATCATATACCGAATAGTTACATTTCATATTTAAAAGTGGAGTTACTGATACCACTGTCCCTTCCATCCATTTGAGCTAGGTATCACTTTTGTGTTCTCACAACTTAACAAATGTGAAACGATTTACTCTGCAGTGCTGCTTGGTAAATCACTTTTTCACTTTCAGGGTATTTTTCAGTCTCGTGGATGAGAGGTCTTGACAACAGTCATTAAAGATATGAGAGCACTTTCACAAGAACAAGGACATGTGCCTTATGTCTCTTTGCTGAGCTCTGGTCTGGGTGGACTAATTTTAACATTTTTCTAGATCTACACTAAGATTTCAGTAGGATAAGTCACTCTCTTTCTAGACTGGATCTGATTAGGCCAATACCTAATTTTGAGCTTGTGATAACCACCTCGGTTATACTATCTGTTTAATGGGAGGATGTGAGGTTGTATAGTTAGAGGAGGGTGGGATAGAGGTCAACTGATTTAGGTTTGCCAACTGGTGACTTTGGTTAAGTCACTTGAAACTCTAAGCCACAGATTATCATAATATAGTGGAGACACATTTATGTCTGTTTAACTTACTTTCATTAAACCAAACATCAGAGAGAGAGAGAGAGAGAGAATGAAAACCACTTAAATGTGAAGCTGCCTTGAATTCCGCTCAATGGGCATGTAATGCAGGGAAGTAAAGTAAGGGTGGCACGAAGTTGCTGTTTCCATAGTTAGTCGCAGTTCCCTTATGCATTTACATTGTGAGCATCTTGCTGCCAAAAAGGGTATCTTGATGTTTAAGTACACTACCCTTATTTTTTTGAACAACATGGTCTGTAAGTGCAAATCAGCTATTATATTTAGAGCTCGACCAAAGGAAAAGCTGGCTATCACATTAATGGAGAGATGGTGTGCTTGCTTACTTTAAGGGCAAATTTAAATTTTTGTGGCTAATTTTTATTATATTTAATTTTTACCTTACATGTTACCTTAGGATTTAACTCCTGCATGAGATGCAATTTCCATCATTATATCTGCCTTACCAGGATTGTTCTGGGAATCAAATGAGATAATACATGTTTAAGTGCTTTGCAGAATTCATGGTGCTCTGAAATGTAAAATGTTTCTGTCCTCTGAACAAAACTTGGCCAGAAATCCATTTAAATGGTTTTACTCTTATTCGCTTTGTGTTTTCACATAGAAGGTGAATTTTAGCTAAGTACAGAAAGAACAACAACCACAATGATGATGATAATGATGACAATGATGATGATGATGACAATAGGAGCTAAAAAGATTAACTGATCACCTACCAGGAAATGTGCTTAGTGCTTTAAGTGAATTATCTCAGTTAGATGCTGCTTTGGGAAAAGTTGTTCCTCTTAGGTTTTCTTTTTTTTACTAATTATTATTATTATTATTATTATTATTATTTTGGCAGCTGGCTGGTACAGGGATTGAATGCTGGACCTCAAAGTTATCAGCACCATGCTCTAACCAAGTAAGCTAACCAGCCAGCCCCTTCCTCTTACCTTTTCTATCTTCCAGGCCCTCCTAGAGATACCTCAGCTTCAAACATTATATATGCCATCTGGGAAGCCTCGAAATTACTTGTGTGGTGTGTGTGTAGCTAGTATTTTTTTATTCTTATGGAGCTAAACTGATAAATGTTACATGAAGAAATACTTATTTCCTACTCAACATGTTCCCATAGGGAGGAATTGTCATTAGAGGAACATGTGAGCTTCTTCATCTTAGTGAGCAGAGGAGAGTTATCTTACCTGACTGGTGAGTTTGGAAGAAGAAACTGGGCATTTATGGATTAATCCTTTCTGTGCATTTTGTACCTGCCTGCTTGCAGAGAAGATACATTCAGGTTTTTGGTCTCCACCATGCTGTGACCTTAGCAGACCATCCTCTATAGTTGTGGGTGAGGTCTGCACCTATTTAGTGCTGCCTATGACTGGGTAGGTAAATCTGACTAGTTCAGTAACTATTAGCAAGTCCGCTTCACTGTACATCCTTCAATTTAGCTTTCACCATAAATAAAGCTAACATTTTTTATTTCCAACTCCTGTGTCTACTTCTCAATTTGTTCCAAATTTAGATGGGAAAGAGAAGGGTTATGAATTAACTACTTAAAAACCTAACAAAAGGCAGTATAAGGGGGTGATTAAGAGCACTGGTGTGGAAATGAGATTGCTGGATTTCAAATTCTGCTCCATCACTTATTAGCTGTGTTAACTTGTGCAAGTTACTTAACCTCTCTTTGCCTTAGTTACCTTACCTGTAAAATGGAAACAATAATATTACCTACCCTCGTAGAATTGGTGAGAGAATTAAATGAGTTAACACATGTAGAGTGTTTCGAACAGTCCTGGGCATATAATAAGCATTCAAAAAATGTTACCTATTCTTATTATCATATCAATACTAACAGCTCACGTATACAATCTAAATATTTGCATATAATTTGCATTCAGCTTCTAACTTCCTTCCTGCAATGTACTGAATGTTTATGTGCCCCCAAAATTCATATGTTGAAATCCTAATCCCCAAGGTGGTGGTATTAGGACATGGGGCCTTTGGGAGGGAATGGAATTAATGCCCTTAATTTGCTTGATTATAGTAACTATTTCACTACGTATAAGTACAGTCCATGCGCCAACAAGGGACTGCATATATGATGGTGGTTGGAGTAAGTAATAGGCTATCCCATATAGTCTAGGTATATAGGCTATACCATCTAGGTTTGTGTAAGTACACTCTATGATGTTCATGCAATGACGAAATTGTTTAACAGCACATTTCTCAGAATATATCCCTATTGTTTTGTGTCTATGTGGGAGAAACCAGCTCATGTTTAAACATATACTTATTTTAAGTAAACACATGACTATATAGCAAAACATCATGTTATATACCTTACATATGTACAAATGAAGAGTCACAAAAGAAAATAAGAGTAAAGGACATCACACAAAAAGTAAAAAACAAAGAACAAAAAGGTCCCTGGCCCTTTTACCTTGTGAAGTTACAGTGAGAAGACAGAAGAACAGGCCCTCACCAGACACCAAGTCTGCCAGTGTCTTGATCAGGTTTTCCAGCATACAGAACTATGAGAAATAAATGTCTGTTGTTTATAAACCACCCAGTCCATGGTATTTTGTTACAGCAGCCGGAACAGGCTAAGATACCTCCTTTAAAAATGTTGATTCAGGGCTGGCCCGGTGGCGCACTGCTACAGTGCGCCGCTTGTGAGCGCAGTGGCGCTCCCGCCGGCTAAGATACCTCCTTTAAAAATGTTGATTCAGGGCTGGCCCGGTGGCGCACTGCTACAGTGCGCCGCTTGTGAGCGCAGTGGCGCTCCTGCCGAGGGTTCGGATCCCACATACAGACCAGTTCCCGCTCACTGGCTGAGCGAGGTGCGGGTGCGACACGGAGGGTTGCGATCCTGTTGCCGGTCCCGGTCCAGTACGGGCGCAACCGTGAGGGTTGCAATCCATTGCCGGACATGAAAAAAGACAAAAAAGGAAAAAAAAAAAAATGTTGATTCACTGATTATTAGCACAGGGGACTTCTCTGTGCTAAATACAGTAGTTTAGACTTTTCCCTCTCTTTTCTCTACTTGCCATAATCTGCAGAAACAGGAATAACAATAACATTCCTTGGGGACACTTTTCAGGCTAATCCACTGTGATCACTCTTATTTTGGAGTCCCACAGCACTTTGTATATCCTATACAATTTAGTAGTTAAATTTGTGATGTCATATATAGTGGAATGCTAAATAGGGCAGAATTTTTTGAAAAAAGATCACTTGAGTGGCCCCTAGTGTGCAAATATGTTGCAGTAATATTTGGGGAAGGGTTTTCAACATTCTATTATGGAAAATTTCAGACACAGAAAAGATGAAAGAATTTTATAACAAATATCATATACTCACTGTTCTACAATTAACATTTTGATACACTTGCTGTATCATATAATTGATTCATCCATAAGTTCATCTTACTTTGTTGATGCATGTCAAAGTAGAGTGCTGCAGTAAATGTTTGAAATGCTAACATTTGATTCTTTCCTTGGAATTTCCTGTGACGACTCTGTTTCCTCTTGACAGGCAGAAGCAGTATGGCAGAGTGGACAGGACCTGGAACCTGATTGCCTAGGCTTACAATCCAGCCCTGCCAGCTGCCAGCCATGCAACCCACGTAACCTTATTGTGACTTAGTGTCCTCATCTGTAACAAGAGGATAATAACATTCCCTCCCTCATGAGGTTGCTGAGGGACTAAATGAGGCAGTGCATGGAGAGTGCTTGCAATGGTGCTTTGCCAGCAAACTCTTGAGAACTCATTTGCCCTAGGTGCTGTACACATATGAACTCACTTAGTTCTTACCAAACTCCCACAAGGTATTACCATTATTGTAAAATATGATGAATATTAGCTATTACTGAGTATTACCATTATTGTAAAATATGATGAATATTATCTATTACTGTTTGTTCTTTTTTTTTAAAAGATGACCAGTAAGGGGATCTTAACCCTTGACGTGGTGTTGTCAGCACCACACTCTCCCAAGTGAGCTAACTGGCCAACCCTATGTAGGGATCCGAACCCTTGGTCTTGGTGTTATCACCACCACGCTCTCCGAAGTGAGCCACGGGCCGGCCCTTATTATTGTTTGTTATAGCTGAAATTCACAGAGAAAAAAAGTCTGCTCAGTTTTGGAGTATTGAAAGAGACAGGGCCCGAGCCTGTGGCGCACTCGGGAGAGTGCGGCGCTGGGAGTGCAGCGGCGCTCCCACCACAGGTTCGGATACTATATAGGGATGGCCAGTGTGCTCACAGCACTCACTGGCTGAGCGCGGTGCGGCCGGTCTCAAAAAGGACCAAAAAAAAAAAAAAAAGAGAGACAGTTTGGGGCCCGTCCGTGGCTCACTCGGGAGAGTGTGGTGCTGACAACACCAAGTCAAGGGTTAAGATCCCCTTACCAGTCATCTTTTTAAAAAATTAAAAAATAAATAAATAATAAATAAAAAAAAA
>NW_007727382.1:208834-231388 GCF_000696425.1 Galeopterus variegatus | reverse complement strand
TTTTTAAAAAGAGACAATTTGAAGTTGATGGCAAAGAGACCAGTTTCAGAAGAAGGCTTTTTGAAAGAAACTAAGCTCTTTGTCAAAAGCCTAAATACTCAGGGACAAAGTTTGTGTCATTAACAGTTGATTTAGAACAACAAACAGATAAACGATCTTACCTGACCAAATCATAATTTGGCCTAGCCTTGGGGAGAAAAGAGAGAAACAACCAGAGACAAGTCAATGAGAGTATCTGGGCTTTGCCCCAATCCATGCTGATAACCAAGTTGGGATGAAGAACTTCTTTGGATGGATCTGGAATTCGACAGCAGCAGAGAATTGTGCTTCCCTGTGACTACTGGGCTGAGGGTGTGGGGGGTGTTAGCTCGTACTATGCAATCCTTTTTTTTTTTTTTTCTTTTTTAAATCTCAAACCTGTCTTCAGTTCAAACTAGGACTTGTCATCCACTGCCTCAAGAAAGGGAGACCATAGAAACAAGTCAAATCTTTGGCTTTTGAGCACTAAAAACCAAAGACCTGACCAAAAAACATAAACAAACAAACAGAAAAACATGTTTGGAAGAGTACAGTTGTTTCTGGTTCCAGAGGTGATAGAAATTCTCCAAGCTGGAAAAGAAAGACAGTCCCAGGCAAACTGGGACAGTTGGTAACCCTAGTTGCAGAGTGGGAGTGGGATCTTCTTTTTCCAATCATACTTTTTTTTTGGTGGGGAGCTGGCTGATCAGGATCTGAGCACTTGACCTTGGTGTTACAACACCACGCTTTAACCAACTGAGCTAACCAGCCAATTGTTTAATAACTTGTTTCCAATTACACTTGATATTCATAAAATAAATTTAGTATTTTTAGGGTATATCAAGGACTCTAATTCAGTATTCTACTAATAAATGCAAGGCTTGGCAATTTTTCAGTGTTTCTACTACATAGGACATAAATAGCTGGAACTCCCAAAATTTCTAGGAGAAGTGCTTTATTTGTGCATTGCTGACTTGAGTTGACTGTAATTTTCAATTGCTTCTATTTTTGATTTTTAATTTAAAGTAAGTAAGCTATATAAAAAATAATTTATACGTGTTACTTTCCAATTGCTTTGTATATAGCCTTGTTTATTTACCAGAGGAAATTGGAAATAACTATAACAAGGATAAGAAATATGGAGTTGTAGTTTAGAGCACAGGCTCAGGAGCCAGAGTATTTGGGTTTTAATCTTACCCTTGTCCCTTATTAGCTATGTAATATTGGACAAGTTTCATTTCTTCATCTGCAAAATAGGAATTAAAATGCTATCTATCAAATAAGGTGGTTGTGAGGATGAAATTAGTTAATACATGCAAGGTGCTTATAGTGGTGCCTGGCATGTAGTAGGCACTTGCTAATGAAACTAAACAGTTCATCTATAGTTTGTTATTTTCATAAGAAAGAATTCAATAAGAGGTGCATAAGAGGTAGGCAGGTGAAAATGTTTTCCGAGATGACCATTATTTTTTCCCCCTAACTTTTAATAGGATTGTACAATGAACTGAATTACTCCCCATCCACCCCCAATTCCTTTTTTATTTTTTATTTTTTATATTTTGTGTTTTCCGAGATGACCATTATTTTTTCCCCCTAACTTTTAATAGGATTGTACTATGAACTGAATTACTCCCCATCCACCCCCAATTCCTTTTTTATTTTTTATTTTTTATATTTTGGTGGCTGGCCAGTGTGGGGAACTGCGCTGTTGACCCTGGTGTTACAAGGCTGTGCTCTAAGGAGCTGAGCTAACTGGCCGGCCTTCCCCACCCCCAATTCATATGTTGAAGTCTTAACCCCAAATATGACTGTATTTGGAGACAGGGAATTTAGGAGAGAATTAAAGTTAGTGAGATCATAAGAATGGGGCTCTAATCTGATAGGACTGCCCTTATAAGAAGGGCAAGAGAGAGTGATCTTTCTCTCTTTAAGTGCATGTACCAAGGAAAGGCCATGTGAGCACATGGTGAGAAAGTAGCCTTCTCTACAAGCCAGGAAGAAAGCTCTCACCAGCAAACAACACTGCTGGACCTTGGTATGGGACTTCCAGCATCCAGCATTGTGAGAAAACTAATTTCTGCTGTTTAAGCCACCTGGTCTATGGGATTTTGTTATGGTAGCCTGAGCAGACTAAGACAGATTGTTAATTAACAAGTAGTGAAGATGGGGGAAAACTCTCAGAACTGCATATATTTGCTAAAGAATGGCAAAGTCACCCAAGTTTTGGGCCGGCCCGTGGCTCACTCGGGAGAGTGTGGTGCTGATAACACCAAGGCCCCGGGTTCGGATCCCATATAGGGATGACCAGTTGGCTCGCTGCCTGAGCGTGGTGCTGACAACACCAAGCCAAGGGTTAAGATCCCCTTACTGGTCATCCTTTAAAAAAAAAAAAAAAAAAAAAAAAAAAGTCACCCAAGTTTTTTTACCCCACCCTGCCCTACACAAAGGCACCCGAGGACTAGGTAGAATGATGCAGTGGAAAGACTGCTTGGCTCAGCACTGCCCCTCATCAGCTGAGTCATCTGGGGGCAAGCCTTTTAACTTCTTCATGTATGAACTTTCTCTTTGGTATAAAATGAAGTGTAGAAGATTAATATATTTATTTTCGTATAATGGGGTTGAGTTACATGTTTGAGTTGGTGACAAGGCTGAGACGAAGAAAAAGCAACAATATATAATAAAGACCAAGAACTTAGAAGACAAAGTGGTTGGAGCCNAAAAAAAAAAAAAAAAAAAAAAAAGTCACCCAAGTTTTTTTACCCCACCCTGCCCTACACAAAGGCACCCGAGGACTAGGTAGAATGATGCAGTGGAAAGACTGCTTGGCCCAGCACTGCCCCTCATCAGCTGAGTCATCTGGGGGCAAGCCTTTTAACTTCTTCATGTATGAACTTTCTCTTTGGTATAAAAAGAAGTGTAGAAGATTAATATATTTATTTTCGTATAATGGGGTTGAGTTACATGTTTGAGTTGGTGACAAGGCTGAGATGAAGAAAAAGCAACAATATATAATAAAGACCAAGAACTTAGAAGACAAAGTGGTTGGAGCCAGATGTAACTGCCATGAGAATAAGCCCCTAGGACTTTTCAGAGATGTTGGAGAGGGCATTGGATTTTCCATATGTATTAGTCCATTTTGTGTTGCTATAACAGAAATAACTGAGACTGGGTAATTTATAAAGAACAGAGGTTTATTTTGCTTATGATTCTCAGACAGCTGCATCCCGTGCAGGCCTCAGGCTCCTTCTACTCATGGTAGAAAGTGGCAGGCAGCTGGTGGATACAAGCAGATCACATGGCGAGAGGAAGCAAGAGAGAGAGAGAGGAGGTGCCAGGGTCTTTTAAACAACCAGCTCTCATGGAAACTGATAGAGTGAGATCTCACTCAGGCCCCCTCCCCCAGGGGGAGCATTAATCCATTCATGAGGGATCCACCCCCATGACTCCAACACTGATTCCAACACTGTCACATTGGGGGTCAGATTTCCGCATTAGTTTTGTGTGGACAACACATCCAAACTCTATCACCATAGGAGGTGGAATGGGGGTTTGAGTCAATCTCAGCAGGTATTAAGAGGCAGGGAGACCTTGGCTGCCATCTGGGTTACCAAGAGGTTTTGGCTAGATGGTCCCTAAATCATCTTCCAGCTTTTGGATTCTATAACTTAATGACTATAGGAGGATGAGGAAAGAAGCAAGGAGGGAGAATGAGGACTCATTTGTGCTAAAAATGCAATATATAATGGTCTCCATATTCCACTCTACTACTCCAAAATACAGGGGTCTGTCTTCCTTCTTTCACATATATATTTCTCTACCTGCCCTTTTAATTTGATTGGGGTGCCTTGCCTGGGTCTCCAGCACTCCCTGGGATAGTCCTGGCCCTGTAGGACTCCAGGGACAATTCTACCCCCTCTCACCTCATCTCTCACCCATACCTGCAGGGTATGTATTAGATTAGGGCTAACCTCTCAGACAAACATTGAATTCTAGCTCTGCCACTCAATACCATGTGTCTTTGAGCAAGTTAATTAAGCACTCTATGTTACATTCCATTTTATTTTTTAAACTGTTAGGTAGGGATAAATGAAACACATACCTCATATGGTTGCTGAAAGGATTAAATGAGATAATATGTACTTGGAAGCTCCCTCCAAATTTTGAGTCACTTAGGATCAGGGACCATATCTTTTTTGTTCTCATGCCTAGCATGCAGTAGGTGCTCAGTAACTTTTTTAAATGAATAAAAATGGCTTAGCTTGGTGTCTGAAACATAGTAAGTGCTCAAGAAAAGAAGGCTATGTGTATCCCCCTCTCTAGTAGTCATCAGTTGTTTTGCCTGCCCAGCATCTATTTTCTAGGTACAAAGTCTTGGTTTTCCTTGCAAAACTTCTCTTTCCTCATTCTCGGTACTTGTGATTCTTATGGGGCTGACCCCATATCTCTGCTCCAGAAGTTGATTTGTGGCCCACTTCTGGCCTATTTAGCCCAACGAGAGTCAGGCCAGGTCTTTCCTGGACCTAATGTGAGAGAGACACTCTTTCCATCAAGGTTGCCAAGTTGGTAAAAAAATAAAATAAAATAAACCTGAAGCTACTGGTGGCTATCATTTTCATGTGGGAAAAAATCTGCCCAGGAATAAAGCCAAGAGAAAGAAAAGCAGACCTGAGGGAAACTGATTCCTGATAATATCCTTGAATATCTGGATCCAGCCAAAAGTAAGACAAACACAGTCTCTGTCTTCAAGGAGCTTATAGGTAGGTGCTGTAGATTGGATGCCCCCCCAACCTCATTTTATTGAGGCTCAATCCCCACTGTAACTGTTGAAGGTGGGAAATCCTATTATGGTGTTTGAAAGATGGAGCCTTGAAGAGGTGATTAGATTGTAGGACCATGCAGTAGTGAATAGATTAATAACGGTGGTCAGGTGGGGGGGGGTGCCAAAGTCCTCAGCCATGCCCCATGAACATCTGCATCCAGCCCAGTGATGACCACCAGGCCACTACTGGAAGCACCCTGGGCTCCCCAAGCCAGGGTGGTGGGGCTTTGAGGGCCTCAGCCACGACCCCACAATGTCTGCATCCAGCCTAGCAATGACCACAGAGCTGCCACTGGAAGCACCCTGGGCTCCTGAGCTGGGGCAGTGGGGGGCTGAGGGCCTCAACCACACCCCATGTCTGTATCCAGCCCAGTGATGACCACTGAGCCACTGCCAGAAGCCTCCTAGGTTCGTGAGGGCCTCAGCCATGCCCCCTGAAGTCAGCATCCAGCCCATCCATGACTGAGCTGCTGCGGGAAGCCCCCTGGGCCCCCCTACCAGAATGAGGGGGGTGCCATGGGCCCCAACCATGCCCCCCTTCCTCCTCCTCCCATCCTATTCCCCTCCCCTTTCTCCTCTCCCCATCCTCCACAACTGCTCCACAACATCATCTTAGAATGTAAAAAAAAAATAACAATAATAAATAAATTAATTAATTAAAAAAATAATGGTGGTCAGGCGCATGGTTCTGAGGGCTTTAAAAGGAGAGTGAATGAGGAGGTTGGTCTCTCTGTTCTTTCTGCTCTGCCACTTTTGCAATGTGATACCCTGCCGTCACTGTCACCACCACCAAGACCCTCATTAGATGTGTTCCCTGGACTTCGGATTTCCCAGCTTCTGAAACTATAAGCAATAAATTTTGTTTTCTTCATAAAATACCCAATCCATGTATTTTGTTATAAGCAATAGAAAGAGACTAACAGGTAAAGGACAAAACCATCAGGGAGGGTCAGACTGCCATGGAGCCACCCAAACAGGATACCTAACCAGAACTTTGGTGAGCAGAGAGACATATGAAAAGAAATGCGATTGATGAATATGAGTTAGTCGGGTGAATGGGGGTGGCACAGGGGTTGGTATATGTGAGAGAGGGCAGAAAGGAAAAAGAGTGTAGGAAGGAAAAATCAACAGCTCAAAGGCAAAACAATATGATGCTTTCAGGGAATCCAATATGACCAAAGCATATATAACATTTTCCCAAACATGATCTCATTTAATCCAGCACTAAAATCTTGTACAATGAAAGCAATGTATCTGTTAGAATGTATTCATCTTGTAAGTAAATGACAACCTGATTAATAGTGACGCAACCAATGAAGACATTGTTTAAGCTATACTTATCCATAGATAACTAATTATTTAGAGATGGGCAGTCCAGAGCTTGTAGCATGGTTCTGTAATGTCATTAAGAATCTGGGCTCTTCCCATCTTTCTGTTTTACCATCCTCAGCTTTTGTCATTATTCATATTACTTGTAGACAGAATAATGCCCTGCCAAAGATGTCCACATCCTGATATCAAAACCTATGAATGTATTACCTTATGTGGCAAAAGGGACTTTGTAAGTGTGATTTATTTAAGAATATTGAAATGGGTAGGTTATTCTGGATTATCCAGAAGGGTCCAATGTAATCACAGAGTCCTTGTAAGAGAGAGGCAGGAGAGTCAAAGTCAGAGAAGGAAATGTGTTGACAGAAGCAGAGGTCAGAGAAAGAGAGGGGTTTCAAAATTCTATGCTGCTGCCTTTGAGGATGAAGGAAGGGATCATGAGCCAAGGGATGCAGGCAGCTTTTAGAGCTGAAAAAGTTCTGACTTCCAGAACTGTGATATAGTAAGTTTGTGTTGTAAGCCATAAATTTGTGGTAATTTGGCAATAGAAAACTAATATATCTCCCATGGTTGCAAGAGGGTTGTGAGAGCTCCAGGTAGTATTTTCATATTTAATACAAGAAGAAGGGGGAGGGGTTAAATGGCAGCACATACTGCATCTACCCCTTTTGTCAGGAAAGTAAAAACTTGCACAGGCACTGTAGTGGATTGAATTATGTCCCTACAAAACTCATTGAAGCTTGAATTGTGTCCCCCAAGTTTCATGTATTGGAAACCGCCCCCACTGTGACTGTTAAGAGGGTGGGAAATCCTATTATGGTAATTGAAAGGTGGAGCCTTGAAGAGGTGATTGGATTGTAGGACCGTGCAGTAGTGAATGGATTAATAAGGATGTGGTTCTGATAGCTTTAAAAGAAGAGGTGAGTCTGTCTCTCTGCTCCACCATTTTCACAATGTGATACCCTGAGTCACTGAAGTCACCACCATGACCCTTACCAGATGTGTTCCCTGGACTTTGGACATTCCAGCCTCAGAAACTGTAAGTGATAAATTTTGTTTTCTTTCTAAATTACCCAGTTCCAGGTATTTTGTTATAAGCAACAGAAACAGACTAAAATAGGCACCCTGCCAACTGACTTCCTGTACAAACCATTGAACAGAACTTGTACAGAGTGTCCACCTCTATCTGCAAGGAAGTAGGAAAGTATCTCACTTTCCAGTGAGATACTTGATTTGTTTTGTAGATAGGTTTAGTTCCTTGTTAATGAAAGCATAAGAAGGTTGTGCTGAGGTGCAGAACTGAGGAGCATGTGACCGAGGTGCCTTTCATCTGGGAGAAAGGGCCATGGGAAAATCTTGGTCCTATGTGCTAAGTGTCATTTGCCTTCAGCAGCCCAAGTCAGAGTGATCGAGTGCCTCAGAAACTAAGCTTCACAAAGTTGGGGGTTTAGCTATTTTTGGAAAGTGAGAATGGATATTCTTCTCTAAGGAGAGTGTTTGTAAGACTTTGGTTGGGAAGCGCTGGTGAGAGCCTTGGTGGTGGCAACAGTGACAGCAGAATATTACATTGCAAAAATGGTGGAGCAGAAAGAGTGAAGTTCTTCTCATGCACTCTTCTTTTAAAGCCCTCAGAACAATGCCCCTGACCACCCTTATTAATCCATTCACTACGCATGGTCCTACAATCTAATCACCTCTTTAAGGCCCCCACCTTTCAATTACCATAATAGGATTTCCCACCCTCAACAGTTCCAGTGGGGATTAAGCCTCAAAGAGAGGGGGGGGGGCACCCAATCTACAGCAGGGAGGATGTAAGATATATTTGTGCTTGTTCCGAAAATTTTTTTTTTACCAGATATATTGTGTAGTTATCTATTGCTTTATGACAAATTACCTCAAAACTTAGTGGCTAAACTAATATTTTATTTGATTGTAATTGTAAGGGTCAGGAATTAGGGCTGGGTTTAGCTCTGGTCATTTCTCCTGGCCTTGCCTGGAGTCACTCACGTGGTTGCAGTCATCTGGTGACTAGTCTAAAATGCCCTTACTTAAATGTGTAGCTGTTGATGCTGGCTGTCATCTGAGCCATCTGTCTTCAGCAGGTCAGCCTGGGCTTCTTCATATGATGCCAGTGTTCAAGAGAGCAAGAGGAGATGCTGCAAGGCCTCCTGAGGCTTAGACTCCAGGGGAACTCACACTTTCACCACATTCTATTAGTTGAAGAAAGCCATAAGTTCAGCTCAGATTCAAAGAATGAGTAAGTAGATTCTACCTCTTACTGAGAGGAGCTGCAAAGAGTTTGTGGTCATCTTTAATCAAACACATGCACATATGACTTTTTACTATAAAAGGTCCCACTTAATTTTTAAAAATTAGAATTAATACTATTTGCAATAAATTGATAGGATTTTGAGAATTAGGCAGGACCTTGGAGATTATCTAGTATAAAACCTCCTAACTTTATAAGTAAGGAAACTGAGGCCCAGAAAGCAAAAGTGCTGTAGATAAGCAACACCGTAAGTTAGTAGAAGCATCAGGATCTTCTGACTTCCAGTCTTGTGCTTTTATTTCCACAGTAGGATTTTCTTTTCAAACAAGGCTTATTAGTGATCTTTGATTAAGAGAACTTGAGAACAATTTTGTAGCCCTACTGCTCTTCTAGTTAAGAACTTTAAAGGTTAGGGTTGGCTGGTTAGCTCACTTGGTTAGAGCATGGTGCTGATAACACCAAGGTCAAGGTGGGGAGCTCCCTAACTGCCTGCTGCCAAAAAACAAACAAACAAACAAATAAATAAAAGATAAAGGTTATATCTCAACCAAGCAAAGGAAAGACTAAAGAAATAATCCATGCAATTCTGAGAAAAGCAAAATGGGAATTTTAATTATCTGACTTATCTAGACTCATGCTTCTCCTTTTTTTATTTTTTAAGAATCCTAGATTTAGTGTATCTATGGAATAAAAAAATATACCTAGTCATAGATACCTTGGTCAAAGTTGCTTTAGATCAAGGGTTCAGATCCCTGTATAGGCAGCTGCCAAAAAAAGAAAGAAAGAAAAAATTTGCTTTACAAGGGTTCAAATGGATCTGGATTATTTCCCTTTTGGGATAATTTTAAAACCAAACTATACTGTAAAATATGTTCAAATTATCCTTGTTGGTCCCACTGGCAATTTAGGAGTTCTCTAACAGCTCTGCTTAGTCTTTAATTAATATATTAATATACATTAATACAATCTTGGTTATTAGTGGTTTAATCAATTAACCACCAATTTAATTGGTGGTTTAATCAATTTTTTAAATTAAACAACTGTTTATTGTGAACCAACTGTCTCAAAATATTGTGCTGAAAATTGTAAAGAATATCGGACAGAATAAGTCATGCACCCTTATTTTATTTTATTTTTTCTGGCTGGTGCAGGGATTGAACCTCGGACCTTGGTGTTAGAAGCACCAGGGTCTAACCATCTGAGCTAACTGGCCATTCTCCCTCCCCTTAATAAACTTAAAATCTAGCTGCAGGCAAACATGTATATACCTATCTACAACACAAGGAGAAATGGATTAGATGCTATAAAGAAGGTATTAGGAAAGTGGAAAGAGAATGTAGAAGAGAGATTATAGTAATGCCAACTGGGCAGAGTGGGAAAGGCTATACTATTACTTGTGGCAAGAAGGGAAAACTGAAAGAGACTTTTTCTGTATTTAGGGTGGTCAGCAGGATTTCTTCACAGAAAGTTAAAGCTGGGGAAAAGGCTTAAATGCTTAGGCTGCATGTCTGGGTTATTGAGAGCCCTCAGAACAGAGTCTTTTTCACCCCCCAAGAGGATCTTTTGGTTCATAAATTTCTGAATTAAAAATTCCCTTTAATTACTACTATGCATGGGTATCCGGATTAGATGCAGTCTACCAAACAATTAAAATCAAAGTTCTGGCATGCCACATAAGCAAAAGTAGGTAAATAATTCTTCTAACAGAATTCTTCTCTAACAAGACATACTTCTTTTTGGGTTTGCTAACACATTGCAATAGATTACATACTGTGATAGAAGAGAGGGTGATATAGGAGAACAATTCCTTAATTTATGTAAGTATTTTAAATTTTCATCTCATGTTCATTCATTGACATGTTCTTTTGTGTTCAAAACCCACCTAAATTAAATGAAAAGATAAAATGGCTAGGCAGAAGTTCCTTTAAAAAAAAAAGAAAAAAAAGGCGAAGTTGGCCTAAATTTCAGTGAGAATGAATGGTAAAATATCTATTCTGGTCAGCTTAGAAAATGATGGATCTTGGACGTGACTGGCGCCATTGTGCACACAATAAGCACAAAATAGCCCCAGCTTTGTCTTCCACTCCAGCATCAAACACTTCCCCTCTTCCCTTTAGGAAAAGCCTCGTAACTTCTGCAAAATAGAAACCCTTTTCCTTCCTCAAGGGTGCAATTCTCCACCCTGGTCTCATAGCTTCCGCTCATTACAGCATAATGCCCCTCCTTGATTGTATCAGCCAGCCTTTGGCCCCTACAGCGTATATAAACTCTCCCACCCCCACACGTGGTGCTGCCCTCCATTTTGAGTGCAGCCCGACAGATTTTCCTCCTTTAATAAAGCTTGATCAGTACCTGGCGTTTCTGCTCACTTTCTTTCAAAACATAAGTCCCCAAATTATTCCTCTTATAGCCTTGAAACCCTGAGAACTAGTTGAGTTGATATGAGGATGGAGTTTTAACCAGCTACTGTTGCTTTCTTGTATTAAATAAGGCTTATGATCTCATTTTATGAGTGTCTGTGTTACTTTTCAACATCTGGTCATCTTATGATATGCAGGTGCTAATGGAGCAAAGGATGTATATCATCAGATAAGTATGAGTGCTATATTTTTCTCGAGGGACAACACATTCTTGAGACTTTTATTGTTACATTTTACTCGCCCTAAAATATTTAGAGTTATGTACTTAAAAGATACAGAGCATAGGTATTACATCCACAGAAAGTATTTTAGTCAGTGAATGTTCAATGTAGCAGGTAGAGATGAACTTAGCACGTCTTGTAGTCTGAACTGGGAACAGACTCTTCAGCCATAAAATGCACTTAACAGTCTATTTAATAGTGGCGAGGTCCTTGAGAATGCAATATCCATGCTAATCTCACCTTTTTCTAAATCACAGATGAAAAATAGGTCAGTTAGGTAGAGACTTCTCTTTCTATTTAAAGTGTGACATTTAATCTATTTAAACAACTACCAAAACTTTATTAATTCAATGTAAGATAAGCGTGCCCAGAAAGTAGAGAACTTTATTAAGGACATGAGGTTTTCCAAAATTTGATCTGGATGTCTTAGATCTCAGGACTCAATAAAAATCTCTACTTGGGGGTTCTGATCAAATCAGTAAGAGCAAGGAAGGACCAGAAATAAGCAACCCAGAATGTAATTAAATCTCGCACTGTGAAATGGCTTAAAGGAACTGAGTGTTTTACAAAAGGTAAGAGGCAAAAATTAGAAGAGGAGCCTTCAGAGGAAGGTTTTCCACTTCCCTGACTCCTCTAGGGAAAATTCATTTGGGAAGAGAAGTATACAGAGCCAGAAAGCTTCCAGCAGAGAACAAACCAAGTAGTCAAATTATGGTTTAATGTAACTAGATACCAGCTTTGGAGCATTTCATTTAAACCACAATGTCTGTAGAATTCTTTGGAGAACAAGATGCAGGGTATCTGATGAATCGTAATTGCATTTCACTGGGGTCTATTTTGGAGAATGACTGTTCACACTTATCTTTTCCAGCTCCTCTCATTTATTTGAATAGGCTTAGTACTCTCTGGCCCCACCCTTCCAATCAACCCAAATGTACACCTAGGGTAATGCAGTAGTTCCATCTTTCCTAAGAACAATTATAAAGAAAAGCATTTCAGTATTTGAAAAGTAAACAACACAACAATATTCCACAACAGCTTTAGGTAGGGGTTTTGAAAAAAAAATTTTTTTTTTTGCTTTTTATTTCTTCTCATCATATAATTTCTTGGGTGTCATAATTGAAGGGAGAAAATGCTTTTCTTGTAGCCCTCTTCTCTGGATCATGGAAGAAATAACGGAAGAGAAAGGGCACCTAGAGGTTATGTCTCCTGCTTAACTGACTACTGTGGATTTAATAACAGTTTTGTTCTGTTCAGTTCAGCTCTTATTCCAGAAAACTAACTCCATCAATTATAGAAAATAACTTTTTATAGATAGAGTTTTTCCAAACCTGTTTTTACTGCGTATCAAGGAAAAATTATTTTCCTTTACATCATCAAAGCACCTAGGTTCTTCCCTTCATTTTACGAGACTCATTCAGGTGATATGTAATAGCTACTATTATTGGGCACATGTGGTATCTCATTTAGATTTTTAAATCCATGTTCCTAGAGGCAGAATGCTGCTATTAACAACATCCGCCTTCTCCATTCTCCTTAAAACCAAACCCCAAAACCACTACCAAACAAAGTCGTGATACAAAAATCACACTCTACATATTTGTGTCCTGCTCCTCTCCTCAACACTCCTTTTTAGTTTGGCAATCTTTTAAAAAATTAGGTGAACAAAAGCAAAAAGATCAAGTAGGAAGCAGAGGCTTTATTTTGTGTCTTACCCTGTTTCACTGGTATGGACTTTTGATTCCTCACTATAAATAAAAATTTATTTAAAAACCTGACTTTAAATCTTGATGTATTTACTGTAAATTTAACAAGTTGGAACATCCTATCTTCTTGATTTATATGATTTTAAAATGGAGTTCTTGCCATTTCCTTTGGGAAGACTTTTTTGGTTTGAATAGTTCTTACTGCCAGGTTGCCTCCTTTATATTTAGCCCAAATTTTCATTTTCAAAGACCATTTTAGACAAGTACCATGATAGCTCTAAGCCAATGGATCTGTGTGCCACATAATAGAGTGTGACAATCTACTCAGTTGTGAAAGACACTGGAGATAAAGTAATAAAGGAGCATTTGTGTTATCACATTGGCTTTATGAATCTACTTAAACACTGACCCAACAGTGTTCTCATTATTGGGAATTATAAATGTTTATAACTCTCCAAAAATATGTTGGGCTAGGTTATATCATATATTTAAATTTAAATTCAAAATCTTGGGCTGAGAGAGATGTAGATTTGTGATACTCCTTGGAGGTTTCAGGTCCATGAACCAAAGAATACATTATATTGCCACATTAAAGAACTCTTTTTATCTGTAAAGATATAAGCACCCTCTTATATTTTAAATAACTTCAAAAAACAGTATTAGAATCTTATGATTTTATAGATCTATACCAAATTATATCTATGGGCCTTTATGGATTTATATTTCTTCTGTCTTACTTAAGTCTTCTTAGACATAAGTAAAGATATAAAAATATGAATGTATGCTCTTAGAATTGTTCCTAGATCCTGTTACGATGACACTGAACTGTGTGGCAGGAACACGTATTATTTCTTTTATACTCCATATCTACAAAGTTATTCTCATATGTATGATTATATACATATATACAGTTAAAAAGTCTGTATTTGTATGTACAAGAATAATTCCAACTGTCATCTGAAACAGACAGCAAAAATAACAAAGATTATATTCTCCTGGGCTGTATATAATTCTGGTCTGTAGGCTCCTTAAGGGTAATGAATATTAGTTGAATAAATGAGTATATACACAAGTAATTATAAACAAACATGATTAGCTTCATTTAAGCAATAAATAAATTGAAAGCGCTCTACTCACAGCTGAGAACAACATAGTTTTAGGTTGATTCCACTTTAGTTTTTGCCAAATATGAAGTTAATTTCTTTTACCTATAAGGCAGGCTGTGGTTTGAAACAAGGGAGACGTGTGTGTGTGTGTGTGTGTGTGTGTGTGTGTGTGAGAGAGAGAGAGAGAGAGAAAGGAAAAGGGAGAGAGACGGGGAAGGGGATAAGGAAGAGGAGGGATAGAGGGAGGGGAAGGGTAGCTGAAATACTCTATAAAGAAAAACTTTCCCATATCAACTATTGGGCTACCCAGTGGAATCGTTTGTGTAAAAAAGACAGAATAACTGCTTTATTCTTTTTCTTTTTCTTTTTCCCCCTTTTTGTCTTTTTTCATGACCGGTAACAGGATCGCAACCCTCGGTGTCGTGCCCGTACCGCAACCGGCAATTGGATTGCAACCCTCGGTGTTGCGCCCCGCACCGCGCTCAACCAGTGAGCAGACCGGTCTCTATATGGGATCCGAACCCTCGGCGGGAGTGCCGCCCTCTACTGAGTGCGCCACCCGGCTGGCCCATTTTATTCTTTTTCTTTTTTTTTTTTTTTGTTTTTTTCCGTGTCTGGCAACGGATCGCAACCCTCGGTGTTGCCCCCGTACCGGACCGGGGACCGGCAACGGGATCGCAACCCTCGGTTGTTGCTCCTGCGCCTCGCTCAGCCAGTGAGCGGGAACCAGTCTGTATGTGGGATCCGAACCCTCGGGCGGGAGTGCCGCCACGCTTCCCAAGCAGCGCACTTATCCAGTGCGCCACCGGGCCGGCCCCTTTATTCTTTTTCTTTATTTACAGGTTTCAAACTAATGAGTTGGTTTACTAGAATCTAGCATATTCCATTGGTGACCTTTTTTTCTTTTTTTTCCAGAAAAAAGTGTCACTATGAATGAACTCATGGAGAATGTGACAATTCATACTTGATGTGTTTCAATCCATTGTAGTTACTGTGTTTACTGATGCTCATTGTGTCCCACGGCCAGCAGGAGCCTCTTCAGGTTGGCTCCTGACTCCTTTTGACATGATCCAAGTAGTCCTCGTTTGGGTCATAGTTTCCTTGCTTTCTGGTATAAAGACAAGTTCCAGATTTATTGTTGTATATTTCTTTCCAAACCTGTAATTAGCTATTTCTCCAAGGATTCCTGTTCCTTTTAGTAGGAAATGGTATTTCAAGACCACAATCTGTGTTCTAAGAATGCTCATTGCTATTGAGTTGGTCTTTGTGTTTGATACTTTTTGTGGAAAGAGTTAGGAAATATATTTTCTGGTTAGAGCATGGTCCTGATAACATGAAGATTCAGGGTTTGATCCCTGAGCTGGCCAGCTGCCCCCACCGTGCCCCCCAAAAGAAGGAAACATCTTTCCTTCCTTATGAAATTCAGTAATATAAATCCAGAGTTCAAGAGTTCATACCAATACTTAACTTCTATCTTATGACTTTAACTCATTTTTCCCATGCCAAGAATACTGGTCTCAAAACACCAGGGATGGCAGAATTCGAATATCACATAAGTCTTCATTTTCTCTATCCTATTTTACACATACTACAGTGTCAGAATAAAAATTCCGGGCTGGCCCGTGGCTCACTTGGGAGAGTGTGGTGCTGATAACACCAAGGCCCCGGGTTCGGATCCCATATAGGGATGGCCGGTTAGCTCGCTGGCTGAGCGTGGTGCTGACAACACCAAGTCAAGGGTTAAGATCCCCTTACCGGTCATCTTTAAAAAAAAAAAAAAAAAAGAATAAAAATTCCAACCCTAATAAAAAAACATGATTACTAACGATTATTTTATTTATTTTAACACATCTTTTTTTCTTAGGGTATATTGTACTAGGGATTTACCATTAAATTACTGTGTTTTAAAGTCATTGGAGACTTCCAATCAAGATGGTACAATAGACGGTACCCAGCATCTCTCTCTCCCACAATTAAAAAGCAATGACTGCCAAGATGGGGCTGCTAGAGCTCATAGGAAGAGGAGGAGAGACCTATGGAGTTCATGAAGGCAGGAGAAGCCACAATGAGAGAAAAAAAGGATTGCTTTCACCATTTTGAGCCCCAGCCTCTTCAAGTCTGGCCCCGGTGAGCACACAGAGCAAGAGCTGGCAAAAACCGCTGCTGTGCTCTTCCTTTGCAGTTGCTTGGAGCTGCAGGGGAAAAGAGGGCCTTGGTCATCGCAAGGAACCAGTGCATGGCCCACCCCATGGGAAGTGTTTGAAGTACGGGGGTGGGGGAGACAGGCCCACTGGGGGAACACTGGGGCACAGCTGATCTGCTCTCCAATCAGCACGGGCCCACTCAATGGACTCAGGTGTACCAGACTTCACAAGACCTGGAAGTACTTATAAGGTCAACAATTAAAACCTGAGCTGCACAAAAAGCCTTCCTCAGAGAATCAGCAATAAAGCAGCAATTTAGCTCAACCACAGGACTCAAATGCTGGTTCCCACAAGAAGTTCCCCCATTTTAGAAGTAACCAAAAGAGAACAAATTAGTTCAAGTGCAGAATTTAAGTGGTGGGAATAGTGAATAATCCAACATAGAACTGAAAGAAAAAACAAAAAACCCACAGATCAGCGACAAATTTCTGATATTAACCAGTAAATATCTAACACCACCAAAGAACACCTATAAAACCTAGAAGGACCAGAAGCCCCCCAGACTCCAAGCTGGGGTTGGGGGAGGGCTGAGGGCCTCAACCACAGCCCCCTGACTTCCACATCCAGCCCAGCCATGATCAAGCCACTGCCAGAAGCCCCTTGGGCTCCCCTGCTGGAATGAGGGGGTGACAGTGGCCTTGACCATGCCCCCCTCCTTCCTCCTCCTCCCACCCTATATCCCTCCCCTTTCCCCTCTCCCCATCCTTCCCAACTGCTCCATGACAACATCTTTTAATGTAAAATAAATAAATAAATAAATAAAGACCTGTGGCACCACCCTCATTCCTACAGGGGATACAAGGGGGCTTTCAGCAGTGGCTCGGTTGTTGCTGGGCTAGATGCAGATGTCAGGAGGGTGTGGCCAAAGCCCTCAGTGCCCCCACCACCCCGGCTCAGGAGCCCAGCCCGGGGTGCTTTCTGTGGCAGCTCAGTGGTCATCACTGAGTGGTCATCACTGACATCAGCTCAGAGTGTCTGGGGGCATGGCTGAGGCCCTTGGCCCTCCCTGCTCTCCCTACTCCCAGTCCATCTAGGTTTTCTAAGTGCTAATTTGTTGTCCTTTGCTTACTTCTAAAATGGGGGAGCTTACTGTGGAGACCAACACTTGAACCCTGCAGTTGAGCTAAATTGCTGCTTTGCAGCTGATTCCCTGGGGAAGACTTTTTGTGCAGCTCAGGTTACAATGGTTGACTTTGTAGGTATTTCTGGATCTCATGAGATCTGGTACATCTGGGTTGTGTGGAAACTCTGGGCTGGGCCTGAGTTTTTTCAGAAAACTGCACTTCCTACAGATCTGTTTTCCTGACCTTTCTCCACTGGGTGGTCCTGCGCTGATTGGGGGGGGGGGCATATCAGCTGTCCATGCTGTGCCCCAGAGTTCCTCCGGGGGGCCCATCTCCCCCAACCCCTATACTCCAAACACTTCCCATGGGGCAGGCAATGCGCTGGTCCCTTGCGATGACTTACCTGCTTCTGAGTGGTCTCCGGGGGGCCCATCTCCCCCAACCCCTATACTCCAAACACTTCCCATGGGGCAGGCAATGTGCTGGTCCCTTGCGATGACTTACCTGCTTCTGAGTGGTTCCTTTTTTCAGTTGCTCCTATGTGGGTCCACAGGAACCCTGTTAGTGGTCTTGCTGGCCTGGGAGCCACCAAGGCCCTCTTCTCCCCTGCTGCCTTCAGGCAACTTCATAGGAAGTGCACAGCTGTGGCTTTTGTCAGCTCTTGCTCCATGTGCTCACCAGCTCCAGCCTTAAAGAGGCTGGGGCTTGAAATGGTGGGAGCAATTCTTTCTTTCTTTCATCGTGGCTTCTCCTGCCTTCATGCACTCTGTAGGTCTGTCCTTCTCTTCCCCTGAGCTCTAGCAGCCCCAGCTTGGCTGTTTTTGCTCTTTAATAGTTGTAAATTGGTTGATTTGTGAGAGAGAGTGATGCTGGTGACCGTCTATTCTGCCATCTTGACCGGAAGCTGGAAATGATTTCTCTGGGAAGAGTTTTTTTTGTTTGTTTCTTTTTTCTACAGATGACCGATAAGGGGATCTTAACCCTTGACTTGGTGTTGTCAGCACCATGCTCTCCTAAGTGAGCCAACCGGCCATCCCTACATGGGATCTGAACCCGTGGCCTTGTTGTTATCAGCACCACACTCCCCCGAGTGAGTCACAGGCTGGCCCTTTGGGAAGTGTTTTTTTAAAAATAAATTTTATTGTGTATATCTGAAGTTTACAACATGATATTACAGGATACATATAGATAGTAAAATAGTTACAATAGTGAAGCAAATTAACATATCTATTATCTCACATAGTTACTTTTTTTGTGACAAGAGCACTACTTATTTTTTAAAAATCCCTAATACAATTTTATTATCTTTAGTCCTTGTGTTGTACATTAGATCTCTAAACTTGTTCATCCTACATATCTGGTATTTTGTACCCTTTGACCATTTCCCCAGCCCCTCCATCCCGTGGTAACCACTATTTTTTCCCTACCTCTGTGTATTTGAGCTCTTTTTTTTTTTTAGTATCCCACATATAAGTAAGATCAGGCAATATTTTTCTTTCTGTGTTTAACTTATTTCACTTAGCATTATGTCTTCCAGTTCCATTCATGTCACAACATGATGGCACAAATGGCAGAATCTCTTTCTTTTTTAAGACTGAATAATATTTCATATATTTCACATACACACACACACACACATATACACAAGAATCTCTTTCTTTTTTAAGACTGAATAATATTTCATATATTTCACATACACACACACACATATACACGCACACCACATTTTCTTTATCCTTTCATCCATCGATGGGTATTTAGGTTGTTTCCAGATCTTGTCTATTGTGAGTAATGCTGCAGTGAACATGGGAGTGCAGATATCTTTACAAGGCATGATTTCACCTCCTTTGGTTATATACCCAAAGGAGGGATTGCTTGGTTGGGAAATGTTGCTCTCAAGTTTCCTTGTACTGTACTGGTGTGGCATAAAGGGATAATAATACCAGTACTACCATTCTCTCAGTTATTGTGAGGCTCAATGAGCTGGATACGAAAGACTTTTGCTAATGCCTATATTGATACTTGGAAATGTTGAGTTTAACTCTAACTCTGTGCTGCTTAGGTGGACTTATGCCTTTCAGGGGACAAGGGTCTGTTGAGAGTTGGAGATTTCAGAAGAATCAGAGATTTCAAAGAATGGAAAATGACATGTAAAGGTCAGTTGGTGAAGATGTACTGACAGGATAAGGGATTCTGTTTCAAAGAACAGCTATAATCAGATGAATGGTTTTCACCTGGAATCAGGGAATTCCTGGAACCTATACAGAAAAAAGCTTGTTTTCTTAGGGTGATAGTGATCTGGGAAAGGGACTAGAAACTATTATAAAAGTATGATTTGTGTGAGGAAGGTTGTCTAGCTCACTGAGTATTGAAAGTACCTTCAAGATGTATGTATTAGTTTGTTAGGGTTGCCATAACAAAATACCACAGGCTGGGTGGCTTAAATAACAGAAATTTATTTTCTCACAGTTCTGGAAGCTAGAAGTCTGAGATTAAGGGGTTTGAAGGGTTGTTTTTTTCTGAGGCCTCTCTCCTTGGTTTGGAGATGACCTTCCTCTCCTGTCTTCACATGGTTTTTCCTCTGTGTGCATGCATATCTGTGTCCAAATTTCCTGTTCTTATAAGGACACCAGTCATATTGAATTGGGGCTCACCCTAATGACTTCATTTAACCTTAATTACCTCTTTAAAATTCCTGTCTCCAAGTACAGTCACATTCTAAGGTACTGGGGGTTAGGACTTCAACATACAACTTTGGGGAACACAATTCAGCCCACAACTAGGTACATGCAATTTGTACCATGAGATTATCATCTTCACTTTGTACACATGAAATAACAACCAGAGGCTGCTGTTTTTGTGAAAGACAAGAAATTAAGAGGATTTGAACTCTGATTTCCTGGCTGGTGACAAATAATATGATTAGGACAGTTAGTTGGGCTCTTTCCTATTTCTTGTTCCATCCCAACTTTTCTGTGGTCAATTAGAGATGACCACAATTTTTTCCCATTCTTTCTATTGAGAAGTGGAATCGATTTTCCCTCTCCTTGAATCAGGATTGGCTCTGTGATTTGACCAATAGAATGTGGAGGGAGTGATGTGGTATAACTTCTAAGGCTGGAGTATAAAAGATCTGCAACTTTTGCCTTTGACACTTGGAATGCTCTCTTTGGGAAGCAAGCGGCCATGTAAAAAGTTCCCCTAACCTGCTGGAGAGAGACCTCATGGAGAGAAGACTGAAGCCATCATGATGTTCTAGTCTCAGCTGATCTTTCAGCTGAATGCAGCACTGTGAGTGACCCCAGGCAATGCCAGTGGAACAGAAGAACCATCCAGAGGAACCCTGCCTGGATTCTTGATCCATAGAATCATGAACAAATAAAATGATTGATGTTTAAGACACCAAGTTTTGGCAGTAATTTATTACACAGCAGTAGATAATTGAAGGCATCATGTATTGGCTAAACTGGCTTTAGAGATTAATATTGCTCCTTTCAGGTCATCTTTCTTTTAAATGCAACAGCTCTTGAGAAGGATTACATATTAGTGTAAACTGATTTTAGAGAAAATTTTCAGATAGTAAGAACAGTAGGTTTTTTGGTGGGGTGTGTGAATGTACATATGAGGGTACTTCAAAAAGTTTGTGGAAAAATGAACTTAAAAAATAATAAGAATCCTTCCATAAACTTCTTGAAGTACCCTCATATGTATGGGCTGTTATATGGTAGAAGAAAGAAGATGCTTTAAAGAGAGGAAAAGGCTATCAAAAAGTGAGAATATATTAAAGAGAAATTATAATTGTTATTATTTATTGATTGCATACTATATGCCAGGCAGTATGTTGAAAGCTTTACATGCATGATTTCATTTTACTATCATTACAGTTCAAAGGAGATGGTACTACTATTAATTCTTTTTTTTTTGTAGGTGAAATAATCACATCATAGAGAAATTAGGAAACTTTACCAAGGTCACACAGCTATTAAAGTAGAAGAACTAGATTTCATTTTACTATCATTACAGTTCAAAGGAGATGGTACTACTATTAATTCTTTTTTTTTGTAGGTGAAATAATCACATCATAGAGAAATTAGGAAACTTTACCAAGGTCACACAGCTATTAAAGTAGAAGAACTGAGATTTAAATCTAAGTCTGTTTGTCTCTAGAGTGAGACACTAGTTCTTAACCACCATTCTATACTGCCTCTAAACTTGATCTGCTCTACAGTTTTGCTATGGCTTATTCCTTTTGCTTATAGTAAATGTTATCATTCAAAATGCATTTGCTGAACATTTGTTATGTATAGGCACTGGACATTCAGATGTGAAAGACAGTACTTACTGGAGGGAAAGAGAAGGAGTAGGTTATGCAGATGGCAGTGGTGAGGCAGTTCAGCTATGAATTTGAGGATTTGAAGTCCGTTCCACTATTTATTCAATGAACATTTTGAGCACCAACTTTGTGCTAATTACTGGGTGAGTGGCCTTCTATTGCCTTCTGTCCTTTTATACATGAACATGTCTTTCCAATGAGAATTAAATCCCTTGAGGACAGGCACCTGGCCATATTTCTCCATATTTCCAGTGCTGATGGCCTTTTAAATATAATAGAATAAAATTTTAGATCTGGAAGTTCACCTAGCCCTACTGATTTCATTTCAGATGAAGAAACTGAGGCCGGGAGAGTTGTTCAGACCCACTTAGGCAGCCACAGCCATAGCCACATATTTGCTGATACTTATCAGTTAGAGGGGTTGGCTTGTACAGAACAGCGGGATTCAGAAAGGAGGAGTGAGGCCATTCTCTGAACAGAGGACTAGCAGAAATCATTATAGTAGTCCATGCATGATTAGACAACGGCCTGGACTGAGATGGTAATAGTGGAACTGGCAAGAAAAGGATCAGGGCAAGAGGAAAAATGTCTTGGTCTTGGTAACGTACTAGACATGTATTTTTGGCTACTTTGGGAACAGGTGATTCAAGCTGCCCATTGGGGCCCAAGTAGTGGCTACTTGAGGGCAGCACTGTTCTTCTGAACAATCCACAGGCTCACGAAAATGGTCGGACAATCAATGTTTCTCATATGACGTGAGACAAGTAGCTCGAAGAAAGTGAAGTAGGTTGGCTTTTTGGCTCCATGAGGGCACAGGCCCTGGGAAAGACCTCCTGCCCGGTGGTGAGGACCTACCAAGGGCCCTCGTCTCGGTGAAGCGAGCCAGGACCCGCCCCTGATAGGAATCCGCGGGCTAAGCAGCCGCTCAGGCTTTGGCCACGATCCCAGGAAAGAGGAGCAAGGGGCTTTCCACCTGCCCCGGGCCTAACCCGGGACCGCCGGCCTCTCGGGTTCCAGCCGCTTGTGCCCCGCCTCCTAAACAGGCGCCTCCTCTCCGCGTCAAGG